>NW_021820864.1:139390-152201 GCF_901001135.1 Rhinatrema bivittatum | reverse complement strand
GTGTTTTTGTCCATGAGGAGACACCAGAATGTGACACTTCTTTTTATGATGAGTTTTAAGTTTCCCTCGATCCCCAGACACATAGAAATTCAGGTCCTTCAGTGGCTGATGGTAGGATAATACTCAATCTCTCGTTTCAGAGCAGCCCAGTACTGTTCTGCAGAGTAGCAGGATGCAGACAGAGTAAGAGACAGCACTGGTTGCCTCCGAGTTCTGGAATTGTTAGGGTTTTGAGGTGTTTGGGTGGATTCTTAGGTACTGTGGCAGGTGTGTGGGGAGCCACAATACTGGGCTAGACTCAGGACGCACAAACACTGAATTGTCTTTTATTATACAGCAGATCTAAGCCACCAGAGATGCAGTAGTGAGCAGGCTCTGAAGTAGCAGTGCAGGGACCCTCGGCAGAGGGACCCTTCTCACCACATTGGTATAGGGAGGTTCCGGTGTAGGGTTCCCAGCACGGCAAAGCTGTAGATGACAAAGACTGAGAGTTAAGCTACTCACTGGATGGTAGCTGTGATGTAGAAGGTTTCCACCAGGCAGAAGTAGATGGTTCCAGGCACCGAGGCAGGGAGAGCAGGCCCTCGAGGAGCGAGTACCTGATCCCAGGAAGGGCCCCCGAGGAGCGGGTACCCAGGTTAGGAGTTACCCCGAAGGGCAGAGAGAGAGCTTCCAGCGGCTGCACGGAAGCGACAGAGCAGCGTAGACCGGAGGAGTCCAATCCGAAATCCAGTCCTTGCTAACTCGATTAGCTAGCAAATGCGGGCAAGGTAAATACCTGGATGTTGTGACGTCACTCGAGGGGGACGCCCCCGAGGTTCACGCCATAGTCAGAATAAAGATGTGGGAGCGCACGCGCACCCTAGTAGGCCCTTGGGAGGAACATGGTGGGAGGCAACGCCATAGCCATTCCAGGGACACCGGAGAGGGCGGCTTGCAGAAGCAGCAGTAGCCATTTTCCCAAGGTGAGAGGGAGGAGCCGAGAACAAGGTGAGGCATACGGGGCGAAGCCGTCTGAGACCGACGGATGCAACACCTTTCTAATAATTCCCAATATTCTGTTTGCTTTTTTGACTGCCGCAGCACACTGCACCGACGATTTCAATGTGTTATCCACTATGACGCCTAGATCTCTTTCTTGGGTAGTAGCACCTAATATGGAACCCAACATTGTGTAATTATAGCATGGGTTATTTTTCCCTATATGCATCACCTTGCACTTATCCACATTAAATTTCATCTGCCATTTGGATGCCCAATTTTCCAGTCTCACAAGATCTTCCTGCAATTTATCACAATCTGCTTGTGATTTAACTACTCTGAACAATTTTGTATCATCTGCAAATTTGATTACCTCACTCGTCGTATTTCTTTCCAGATCATTTACAAATATATTGAAAAGTAAGGGTCCCAATACAGATCCCTGAGGCACTCCACTGCCCACCCCCCCTGCACTGAGAAAATTGTCCATTTAATCCTACTCTCTCTATTTCCTGTCTTTTAGCCAGTTTGCAATCCACGAAAGGACATCGCCACCTATCCCATGACTTTTTACTTTTCCTAGAAGCCTCTCATGAGGAACTTTATCAAACGCCTTCTGAAAATCCACGTACACTACATCTACCGAGTCACCTTTATCCACATGTTTATTAACTCCTTCAAAAAAGTGAAGCAGATTTGTGAGGCAAGACTTGCCCTGGGTAAAGCCATGCTGACTTTGTTCCATTAAACCATGTCTTTCTATATGTTCTGTGATTTTGATGTTTAGAACACTTTCCAGTATATTTCCTGGCACTGAAGTCAGGCTAACCGGTCTGTAGTTTCCCGGATCGCCCCTGGAGCCCTTTTTAAATTTTTAGGGTTACATTAGCTATCCTCCAGTCTTCAGGTACAATGGATGATTTAATGATAGGTTACAAATTTTTACTAATATGTCTGAAATTTCATTTTTTAGTTCCTTCAGAACTCTGGGGTGTATACCATCCGGTCCAGGTGATTTACTACTCTTCAGTTTGTCAATCAGGCCTACCACATCTGCTAGGTTTACCGTGATTTGATTCAGTCCATCTGAATCATTACCTATGAAAACCTTCTCCATTACGGGTACCTCCCCAACATCCTCTTCAGTAAACACTGAAGAAAATAAATCATTTAATCTTTCCACGATGGCCTTATCTTCTCTAAGTGCCCCTTTAACCCCTCAATCATCTAACGGTCCAACTGACTCCCTCACAGGCTTTCTGCTTCGGATATATTTTAAAAAGTTTTTACTGTGAGTTTTTGCCTCTATGGCCAACTTCTTTTCAAATTCTCTCTTAGCCTGTCTTATCAAGGTCTTACATTTAACTTGCCAACGCTTATGCATTATCTTGTTTTCTTCTGTTGGATCCTTCTTCCAATTTTTGAATGAAGATCTTTTGGCTAAAATAGCTTTTTTCACCTCCCCTTTTAAGCATGCCAGTAATCATTTTGCCTTCCTTCCACCTTTCTTAATGTGTGGAATACATCTGGACTGTGCTTCTAGGATGGTATTTTTTAACAATGACCATGCCTCTTGGACATTTTTTACTTTTGTAGCTGCTCCTTTCAGTTTTTTTCTAACAATTTTTCTCATTTTATCAAAGTTTCCCTTTTGAAAGTTTAGCACGAGAGCCGTGGATTTGCATACTGTTCCTCTTCCAATCATTAATTCAAATTTGATCATATTATGATCACTATTGCCAAGTAGCCCCACCACCGTTACCTCTCTCACCAAGTCCTGTGCTCCACTGAGAATTAGATCTAAAATTGCTCCCTGTCTTGTCGGTTCCTGAACCAATTGCTCCATAAAAATGTAATTTATTCCATCCAGGAACGTTATCTCTCTAGCATGCCCCGATGTTACATTTACCCAGTCAATATTGGGGTAATTGAAGTCTACTCATACAGGGGAGTCAGTGGTCAACCACAACACAAAATCAAATAACCAAAATGTGGAGCCCAAATTATCAATTGAATAATAGCCTATGAAGGTGTCAGCAAGCCTTGTCGTTATATGTCACTTTTAAGTAGACACTAACTGGTCTTTTCAATCATCCACCTTCCTCATTTTTTAATGCAACAAAATATTTTTTCTTTTTTCAAATACATTAAAATAGTCCTCCATCCATGTTGACAGAAATGACTCTTTCGAAATCACTTATTAACATTGCCCTACACTGGCCGGTGTTTCGCTGGGTAAGCTTCCTCAGGGGCACGTAGAAATAATTTTAGCAAGAGCCATATATCTTCTTAGACGGGACCAGACGTCTCAACCATCTTGTAGAAGAAACAAACACGAGAGAGAGGAAAGACAAAGAATGCCATCGACCAGCGTTTATTAACCTGAGAAGAGAAAGAAGTGAATTGATAGAAGCACGCCATGGTTCAGAGTCCTAGTACCTGAGAGCGCGGTAACAAAGAATGGACATATGCTCCCCTGACGAAGAAAGGACACCTTTTCGAAACACGGCTGTGTTGGGAGATAAGTTTTTGCGATCAATAATGAAGCGGCATTTATAAATATGATGTTGGCGTTTCACATGAATATTTCTCACTTGGAGATTTAAGTGAAATCTTTCCTTATTGATTAGGTGATAAGGTTTAAGTACCTATGACAAGTCTTTAAAAGAAAAAAGTTTTTCAAAAAATTGGTAAAACCTAGAGATAAGGTGAAGATCACATTTTTTTTAACAAAAATGAATTAAATAAAACATTGAACAAAATTTCAAAAAAACAGTATAAAATAAAGTGAGTGGGAGGGAGGTAAGTTAATGATTATATCGTGACTTAAGAGGCAAGGCCGTGGAGGCATGCGTCTAAGTATATGAAACTTACCACATCCCGCGTCAAATTATTTTTTAATTATTTGCAAATCACGTTGTTAGTTCACAAGAATAAAAAATAAGGTGAGATTATTATAATTTTTGGGATATACAGATTGAATACATTTTGGTCTCATCTTTAGCGGAGATTTATAGGAAAAATAATATTTGAACAACTGAAATGCAGGAGGCATAGAGAAAGGAGGGAGCATTGTAGGCTGCTTTAAAATGAGGTGATTGCATTTCCATTGACTCTGGTGTGGTCTAAGGGCCTCCAAATTAGACGGAAGAACTGGATGGTGTAGGATTGGATATAATGGCCAAGAGGGAGGGAAGTCACATGAAGAACAAGGTCCTGGATTTCAATAACACAGAGTTTGGTAAAATGGTAATGTACCTCGAGGAGGAATTAGAAGGCTGGGAGGATATGGGTGAAGTGGAACCACAGTGGCCAATTTAAAGAAGCTGTTGCACAACCGTTGTGAGGAACGCTGGAGAGGTAGTGGCCTTGGCAACCTGTTGCGCTGAGACAAGTGGAGTGTGCCCTTGGACCTCGGCGAACAAGGAAGCGCCAAAGCTAGTGAGACGGAACCTCGTCTGGGCAGAATCTGGAAGCCCCAGGTCCCCACCAACCTTGCATGTGGCCTCCGGAAGACCACATGCAAGGTTGGCCTCTGAGTAGTCCTCCGACCACTCCAAGCCCTTTTGGACCTGCCGCAGAGTAATGGCAGAGACGGCAGGCCGGACTGGAGGCAAGGGTGGACGAGGACCATTGGCACTGGAATGCAGGTGCTGACAAAGACGAGAACTTGGAACTCAGGAGACAAGACGTGGAACTTGGAACTCAGATGGGATGAGAACGTGGATAAAGTTCGAGGTCAGGAAGACATCCGGGCAGCGCTTGTGGACAATCCTGCTGGAAGAGGGCTCCAGCCACCAAAGGAATGGATACCAGATATGACGGCTTCACTCCAGGAGATGGTCAGCCGGAGATGAGGTCTGGGGTGAGCAAGCTAAACACAGAGCAGGGACGGGAGGATCATCAGGGTCAGGATAACTTGGAAGACGTGGAAGAATCCATCAAGAGACCAGGATCAAGGCGAAGAGATCAGGGCTGGAACACAGAACATCAGGCAAGACAAGGACATCCAGTAAGAGATTAGGAATGAAGATGCCGAGCAGGAGCAGGACGCAGTGAAGTCCTAAGGAGGAGAAGCTCCCAGGAGGACTGGCTCCTTGCCAGACGAGGAGTGAATGCAGGCTGAGCCTTTTTGTAGGGCTGAAGGAGATGACGCCCAGGGAGGAGTCCTAAGGTGGAGCTGCAGGACCACTCCCACACTGGCCCTATAAGACCGGGGAAGAGGTGCAGCCCCACGCCTATGGAACAGGAAACAGGACCCTGGACAGCGGCCATGCTGCAGGAGCAGATCTAGGCCTCTGCGCAGGTCCCAAAGAGGGAGGTGGCATCCTGGCCACGAAGAGGAGTTGAGGGCGGCATCAGCCGCTGAGGAGCAGGCCTCCAAGGCTGCAGGGAAGCAGCGATGACGGAGGTCCGAGCTGTGAAGAGGAGCCCCGAAGTCCGTGGCTCCTGCCACAGTGAAGGGGAGACAGTCGGCGGCTCCATGCCGCAGGAAGGCTTCCAAGCGGCCTCCAGGCCACGGAAGACGAGGGCCGGTTCACAACGGTCCCGCCGTGCTGTAGAGTCCCGGGGCAGCTCCCTGCCACACCAACACACAGCAGCAAGGATTGCCATGCTAAGGACAACGTGGGCAGCCTCCAGGCCGTGGAGAGATGGAGAGCAGCGGCCCGCTGTGGAAGGCAGCAGTGTCGGGGAGTCGGGCCGGCACAAGAAGAGAGTTAAGAGGCCTCCCATGGCTCTGGCCGTGGGAGGAATCGCAACAGCACCCCCCCCCCCCCCCCAAGGACCCTCCCGTTTCCGGTCCTCTGACTTGGAGGGTTTTCAGGCATCAGTCCAGGGAGGTACAACCTGTTGGGACAAAGAAACACAGGGACAAGGCAGGAACTCAAGAACACTGGAACAATGTGGAACACAGGACACAGGAACAAGCAAAGAACACGGGACACAGGAACAAGGAACAATGGAACATATGGAACAAACAAGGAACAAAACAATGGAACAAACAAGGAACAATGGAACAAAAGAATGGAACAAACAAGTAACAATGGAACAAACAAGGAGCGCTGGAACATCAAGGATGTCACTGAAGTAGACTTTGATGAATGCTTGTAGCAAACTCGTTGGTAGCCATCATGGAAGGCATCTCAGAAGACCCAGGAGGGAATCCAAGGGTGGGATCAGCTTGGCCTGGCAATGATAGGATCTAGGTAGAAAATGGTCCCGGGCAGATCTGAACAAGGCAAGCAGGGCCTGAGTTGGAATGCCGAGATGTAGCCAGATAGGGTGCATGAGCCCCCTGCAGGTTGTGGAAACCAAACCTGGAATCGCTGTGTAGTATACTCAGATAGAAGAGCTACCTCTGGAAGCTCGGTGACATTTGACAAGGAAGTCTGAAGTGGCACTGGATGTGGAACCTGGGTGCAGGCGCCCCTGCAGGTCAATTGGAACCCAATAGGTAGCCACATCACAGAGGGAGAGTGACGATGATTTCCTGGAATGGTAGCAGGTCATAGGAAAAAGAATCTCCCCCACCCAAAATTCTGAGGTTCAGAGGAATGAAAGTCCAGGAACAGAACCCGGGACAAGGACAGTCCCGCTGGGCACATGGCCTTGGCAACATGTTGCGCAACCATTGCGAGAAACACTGGAGAGGTAGTGGCCTTGGCAACTTGTTGCGCTGGGATGAGTGGAGTGTGCTCTTGGACCTCGGCGAACTGGGTGAGGAGCTCCAAGGAAGCAACAAGGCTAGTGAGATGGAACCTCGTCTGGGTGGAAACCGGAAGCCGCAGGTCCCCGCAGACATGCACGGCCTCCGGGAGGTCACACGCAAGGTTGGTCTCTGAGTCGTCCTCCGACCACTCCAAGCCCTTTCAGACCTGCTGCAGAGTAATGACAGAGGTGGCAGGCTGGACTGGAAGCAAGTCGGATGAAGGCCATTTGCACTGAAATGCAGGCGCTGACGATTATGAAGACACCTGGCTGAAGAAGACGAGGACTTGGAACTTGGAACTCAGGAGACAAGACGTGGAACTTGGAACTCAGATGGAACGAGAACGTCCCATCTGATGTCAGTGCTTGTGGACAATCCTGCTGGAAGGGGGCTCCAGCCACCAAGGGAACTGATACTAGATAGGGTGGCTTTACTCCAGGAGATGGTCAGCCGGAGATGAGGTCCGGGGCGAGCGAGCTGAACACGGAGCAGGGTCAGAAGGTTCATCAGGGTCAGGACAACTTGGAAGACATGGAAGAATCCATCAAGAGATCAGGATCAAGGCGAAGACATCAGGGCTGGAACACGGAACATCAGGGCAAAACAAGGACATCTAGTAAGAGATCAGGAATGAAGATGCTGAGCAGGAGCAGGACGCAGTGAAGTCCTAAGGAGGAGAAGCTCCAAGGAGGACTGGCTCCTTGCCAAGGTGAGGAGTGAATGCAGGCTGAGCTCTTTTGTAGGGCTGAAGGAGATGACGCCCAGGGAGGAGTCTGAAGGTGGAGCTGCAGGACCACTCCCATGCTGGCCCTATAAGACCGGGGAATAGGTGTGGTTCTGCACCTAAGGAACAGGAAACAGGACCCTGAACAGCGACCATGCTGCAGGAGCAGGATCTAGGCCTCTGCGCAGGTCCCAACGAGGGAGGCAGCCTCCTGGCTGTGAAGAGGAGTTGAGGACAGCACCAGCTGCTGAGGAGCAGGCCTCCAGGGCAGCCAGGAGGCAGCGATGACGGAGGTCCGAGCCGCAAAGAGGAGAAGTCGGTGACTCCATGCCACAGGAAGGCTTCAGAATGGCCTCCAGGCTGTGGAAGAAGAGGGCCGCTTTGTGGCAGTCCCGCCATGCTGGAGGGTACGGGGGTGGCTCCCTGCCACACCGATGCATGGCGGCAAGGCCCGCTGTTCTAAGGACTATGTGGGCAGCCTCCAGGCCGCTGAGAGATGGAGCAGCGGCCCATTGCAGAAGGCAGTGGCATCGGGGAGTCAGGCCAGCACAAGAAGAGAGGTAAGAGACTTCCTGAGGCTCCGGCCACGGGAGGAATCACAGCAGGAGCAATAAGAAAGGTGACACACATTTATGTAAAAAGAGTAAATAAAGGGAAACTGATCTGGTTCTCCAAGATGGTGGCTGAGAAAATAAAAGCACAAAGATCGGCATTCAAAAAAATACAAGGGAACTCAAAAAGAGGAACACGGGCAAGAATATCGGGTGAAGCTGAAGGAAACGAGGAATGAAATCAGGTTAGCGAAAGCTGGAGTGGAAGAAAAGAACACCGAAGAGGAAAAGTGAGGTGACGAAACATTTTTCAGATCTGTCAGAGAAAGGAGGAAGCCCAGAGGAGGCATTGCAAGAGTGAAAGGAGACGAGGAGCAAGGTATGGAGAAGGATGAAGAAGTAGCAGAAGCATTTAACAATTACTTCAGTTTGGTTTTCACTAAGGAAGACATTGCTGGTTGGCAAGAGTATGGAGGAGAGTGGGGTAGATACAGCCCCAATTACAGAGGACAGTGTTTGAGAGGAGCTTGGCAAACTGAACGTGGACAAAGCCATGGGGCTAGGCAAGATGCACCCCAGGGTCCTTAGGAGCTGGCGGATCTGCGCAAGAAACTGTTCAGAAGATCCCTGGACACGAGAGTGGTGCCTCAGGACTGGAGAAGGGACAAGGGAGGAGCCTTACCTCAGTGGTGGGAAAGTGAATGAGAGACAGCTAAAGGAAAGGATAATGAAGTATCAGCAATCCAATGGCTTGCAGGATCCGAGGCAACATGGTTTTACCTTGGGAGGGTCCTGACAGACAAATGAGATTGGTTTGAGTGGGTGACTAGAGAACTGGATCAAGGAAGAGCACTCAGTGTGAATGTCAGCAAGGCTTCTGATACAATCCCGTATAGGAGGTTTATAAATAAAATGAGAAGTCTTGGAGTGAGTCCCAAGGTGGTGAAATGGATCACAAATTGGCTGACTGACAGATGGCAGTGAGTAGTGGTAAATGGCAGAGTCCAATATATTTGTCAGCAATAGTGCAGAGGGATTAGAAGGTAAAATGTGAATTTTTGCAAATGATACTAAGATCTGCAACAGAGTGGACACACCTGAAGGAGCAGAGAGAATGAGACATGAGCTAGGAAAGCTTGAGAAGTGCTCAAAGGTTTGCCAGTTGGGATTAAATGCTAAAAGGTGCAGAGTCATGCATTTGGGGTATGGCAACATGAAGGAGCCAAATGTGTTGGGGGTGAAAGACTGATGTGCCCGGCTGGGAGAGGCATCTTGGGGTGATAGTGTCTGATCTGAAGGTGGTGAAGCAATGTGCAAGGTGGTGTCTAAGGCCTGAGTGATGCTGGGGCTGCTTCAAGACAGACATGACCAGCAGGGAAAAGGAGGTGGTGATGCCCCTGTACAGATCCTTGGCGAGGCCTCAGCTGGAGAACTGCGTCAGTACTGGAGACCTCATCTCAAAAAGGATAAGGACAGAACGGAAGCGATCCAGAGAGGTGACTACAATGGTGTGGGGTCTGTACAGAAAGCCACATGAGATGAGAGTGAAGGATCTTAATAAGTCTTCCCTGGAGGAGAGGAGAGGGAGGGAGCATATGATACGGATCTTCAATACCCGAAAGGAACTAATGATGCTCAAAAATCAAATCTTTTCCGATGGAAATGAAAATGCAACATAAAGGGTCATGATATGAAACTCCAAGGGGGCAGACTCAGGAATAACATCAGGAAACATTTCTTCATGGGAAGGGAATGTGATAGAATTCCAGAGGCTGTGGGATCCCTTCTAGAGAATGGAAATGGAAAATGGGGTAACTTTCTTATTACACCCTGGGGGTAGCCTGAATGTAGAGGCAGTTGATTCCACCTATAAAAAAAACTTGCTGAGCAGATTTCATGGACCGAATCTTTCTTTATCAGTCGTTTTTCACAGACCCCTATCACACAAACACGCACAAGCACACACACATTCGCACACCCCATCACACTTAAAAACATATTTAGCTTTATCACACACACATACATCCTTATCATACACACACACAACCCGTCTCACATACATAAGCACACACACACCATCACACATACACCCTATTTCTCTTTGTCACTCAAACACCCCATCACATGCACACATCCCCATCACACAGGCACACACATCAGACCCCTACTTATTAATTTAAAATATTTATATTCTACCTGTATTGGCATTGTCATGCTAAGTAGAATACAGCAAATATAAATAATAAAATAATAAATACAGTAAAATCAGTAATCAAAACCAACAAGCTAAGCCTTCATAGAAATCTTCCTGAAAAAGCCTCATTGAATAAAACAGTTTTTAAAGCTTTTCGAAAACGTTTAAAACCAGTCAAGGCCCGAATATCCTGTGGTAAATGACTGCAGAGCAGGACCCCTCCAATGGATAGCGAGTGACACCTTCTTGAGATGCCTCCGTTAATCGGTGGCATCTCAAGAAGGTGTCGATCAGCAGAGTGTCGGGCCCTTCCGGGAGCATTAACCTGGAGCAAGTGAGACAAAAGAGAGGGAGCAGTTCCTTGGTTCATAAACTTGACCCTTTGCTGCACAATATCCAATTTCAGGGATCTGTTCATAACTTAGGATTGAATTTTGATCCTTTGTTAAGTTACAGTAAACAGATAAAATCTGTGTTATCAAGTGGGTACTTTAAGTTAAAGCAACTTTGCCATTTAAAGCCTCTGATTTTGGAAGCACAGTGCAAGATTTTGCTTTAACTGCTCTTGATTATGGGAACTCACTTTTCTTGGGTGTTCCAAAAGCACGAATTCGAGCCCCACAGATATTGCAGAACTCAGTGGTCTGGTTGGGTTTAAAGGCCTTGCCCCGAGAACATTTAAGACGACGGAGCACAGGAGAAACGTGTTCTTGGGGCAAGGCCTTTAAACCCAACCAGACCACTGAGTTCTGCAATATCTGTGGGGCTCGAATTCGTGCTTTTGGAATACCCAAGAAAAGTGAGTTCCCATAATCAAGAGCAGTTAAAGCAAAATCTTGCACTGTGCTTCCAAAATCAGAGGCTTTAAATGGCAAAGTTGCTTTAACTTAAAGTACCCACTTGATAACACAGATTTTATCTGTTTACTGTAACTTAACAAAGGATCAAAATTCAATCCTAAGTTATGAACAGATCCCTGAAATTGGATATTGACCCCCATCAACTGAAATACGAGAAAACTCAGCCTGAAGCTCTTTCTTGAAACCCATAGAGCCTCTGTTATTGCTAAATTAAGAATTAGAGCATCAGTAGCAAGCCAGGACTTGAAAGACAAGAGATATCTAAATGCAGTGAGGCCTGATTATTATCTGAGACCTCAAAATAAAGCTGCAAGTCATCAGCAAAGACCTTAAAATAAAAATTAAAAGAATCTAAGATCCAACATAATGGTTGCAAATAGATATCAAAAAGAGTAGGTACCTTCCTGAGAGACCCAACTCTGCCTCCTGCAGGTCGGCCACTGGGGTCCGCACCCTGCCAGGGGATCCACTCCTGTGCCCAAGCTTTCCTTCCTTGATAAGTGGAATTTCCTTTGCACTGGTTTATAGCTCCCTAGCTCAGGATTTGCTCATTGCCCTGTGAGTCAGGCTCTTAGCAATCTCAGCTTTCAGTGACTCCAGAGCAGCTGAGCTTAGGGCCAAGCATTCACTGTTACTCAGGCTGGAGAATTTGTTTCCTCTCAACCAAAAGACTGAAGCCCAGGCAGTAATATGAACACAGACTCCCATGCAGGTTCTCCTTCTAAGTACCCAAGGCTTCTGACTCCCCTTGCCAGTCAGGGCGAGAATCTTTTCTGTCTGCTTGAATGGGTTCTCAGTGCATTTCTCTCAATCAGAATTCTGCAATTTAAGACTTTTTCGGTCACAGTTGTATTACTTGGGATTTTGCCTCCCTTTGTTTCCACTGTAGGTTAGCAGCAGTAGTCAGGGCGCTGTGACATGCAAATCTCCTCCCTGAATCTCTGACTCATCCATTCAATACAAAAACAATCACTCCACACCTTCAAGCAAACAGGTGCCAGTTGTTGATATCATAAAGAAATTAAGTGATGGCCATCATAATGAATGTCGTGGACTGTCTTATGTCTTTTAACACTAGCGTCTAGTTGTTATAATTGCTTTTTGTGCAAATAAAATCACTTGTATTGATTATCGTGGCCACAATGATATTACTAAAAGCCACTGGTACCCACTGCCCTTCATTTCAGAACTATTTAATAGATTCCAGGGTGCCATCATCTTTACAAAACTGGATCTCTGAGGCGCCTATAATCTAATCTGGATGCGTGAGGGTGACAAGTGGAAGATGGCATTTAACACTCGAAACTACCATTATAAGTACTTGGTCATGCCGTTTGGTCTTTGTAATGCCCCTGCAGTGTTTCGGCACATGGTAAACAAAACCTTCAGGGATCTCCTACTATCATGCATCCTAGTGTGAACGGTAGTAGTTGTGGGAGCCCTTTGGACTGTGGCGTTGACGCAGCCTCAAGCTATGAGGCCTACGCCAGCAGCTGGCAAACGCCCTATAGTGGGACAGCCTGGAACATCACCTATACCAGCCACTTCCCCCGCAGGTTCAGCCTTTGGGTTCTGGCGCTGGCAAGACTTAGGTGGGTCACAAGGGTGGTGAAGAGAACTAGAGTCCAAAGGCATACCAGCCACAGGGCAGGCAGTTACCTAATTTGGCATACAGCTGGTTCTCCCTTAGTGGTTGCAGGACGGTTCTGACATGCTGTCTATGTTGAGCAAGAGAGCAGGAGTAAATAAGGATGTCATTCAGATATACTAGGTGTTACATTTGGTGGCTCT
>NW_021820864.1:106890-134390 GCF_901001135.1 Rhinatrema bivittatum | reverse complement strand
CAAATTTGATACTCTCCACCTATATGAAAGGAATATAACAAGAACCTTTGCAACTTAAATTAACATTAAACCCTAAAAGGACTGAAATCATTTGACTGAGGAGAAACCCACGTGGGTAATTTTCAAATTAATCCCTCAAATCAAGTACGGGATTTAGGTGCACAGCTAGAAGAGAACCTCACAATGAAAATGCACACCAGTAAATTAATTAAGTCAGATTACACCAAGTTGCGTATACTACAATGGTTGAAACCACTATTAACTTTAGCAGAGTTCCACACTGTATTGCAAACTCTAATCTTCTCAAACCTTGACCACTGTAACTCCTTCCAACAAGCAATCTAAAACCACTACAACTATTACAAAATGCTGCCGCACAAATATTAGGATCCAGGAAATACGATCACATTACACCCTCACTGATGTCACTGCATTGATTATCAGTACAATTCAGAATCTACTATAAAGTATTAATGTTAATATTCAACATCATTCATTCCAATAACACCGGCTTGTAACTTGATAGATATTAATGCCTATGAATATCCCCCTGTAACCAATCTTTCTTTCTTCCCGGGATTCATCATTCCACTATAATTATAGAAAATGTAACTTGATAGATATTAATGCCTATGAATATCCCATGTAACCAATCTTTCTTTCTTCCCCGGGATTCATCATTCCACTATAATTATAGAAAATGTAACTTGATAGATATTAATGCCTATGAATATCCCCCTGTAACCAATCTTTCTTTCTTCCCGGGATTCAATATTCCACTATAATTATAGAAAATGTAACTTGATAGATATTAATGCCTATGAATATCCCCTGTAACCAATCTTTCTTTCTTCCCGGGAATCATCATTCCAGTATAATTATGGAAAATGTAACTTGATAGATATTAATGCCTATGAATATCCCCTGTAACCAATCTTTCTTTCTTCCCGGGATTCATCATTCCACTATAATTATAGAAAATGTAATTTGATAGATATTAATGCCTATGAATACCCCCTGTAACCAATCTTTCTTTCTTCCCTGGGATTCATCATTCCACTATAATTATAGAAATGTAACCTGATAGATATTAATGCCTATGAATATCCCCCATGTAACCAATCTTTCTTTCTTCCCGGGATTCATCATTCCACTATAATTATAGAAAATGTAACTTGATAGATATTAATGCCTATGAATATCCCCTGTAACCAATCTTTCTTTCTTACCCGGGATTCATCATTCCACTGTAATTATAGAAAATGTAACTTGATAGATATTAATGCCTATGAATATCCCCTGTAACCAATCTTTCTTTCTTCCCCGGGATTCATCATTCCAGTATAATTATAGGAAATGTAACCTGATAGATATTAAAGCCTATGAATATCCCCTGTAACCAATCTTTCTTTCTTCCCCGGGATTCATCATTCCAGTATAATTATAGGAAATGTAACCTGATAGATATTAATGCCTATGAATATCCCCCATGTAACCAATCTTTCTTTCTTCCTGGGATTCATCATTCCACTATAATTATAGAAATGTAACCTGATAGATATTAATGCCTATGAATATCCCCTGTAACCAATCTTTCTTTCTTCCCGGGATTCATCATTCCACTATAAGTATAGAAAATGTAACTTGATAGATATTAATGCCTATGAATACCCCCTGTAACCAATCTTTCTTTCTTCCCGGGATTCATCATTCCACTATAATTATAGAAATGTAACCTGATAGATATTAATGCCTATGAATATCCCCCATGTAACCAATCTTTCTTTCTTCCCGGGATTCATCATTCCACTATAATTATAGAAAATGTAACTTGATAGATATTAATGCCTATGAATATCCCCTGTAACCAATCTTTCTTTCTTCCCCGGGATTCATCATTCCAGTATAATTATAGGAAATGTAACCTGATAGATATTAATGCCTATGAATATCCCCTGTAACCAATCTTTCTTTCTTCCCGGGATTCATCATTCCACTATAAGTATAGAAAATGTAACTTGATAGATATTAATGCCTATGAATATCCCCCATGTAACCAATCTTTCTTTCTTCCCGGGATTCATCATTCCACTATAATTATAGAAATGTAACTTGATAGATATTAATGCCTATGAATATCCCCCCTGTAACCAATCTTTCTTTCTTCCCGGGATTCATCATTCCACTATAAGTATAGAAAATGTAACTTGATAGATATTAATGCCTATGAATATCCCCTGTAACCAATCTTTCTTTCTTCCCCGGGATTCATCATTCCAGTATAATTATAGGAAATGTAACCTGATAGATATTAATGCCTATGAATATCCCCCATGTAACCAATCTTTCTTTCTTCCCGGGATTCATCATTCCACTATAATTATAGAAATGTAACCTGATAGATATTAATGCCTATGAATATCCCCTGTAACCAATCTTTCTTTCTTCCCGGGATTCATCATTCCACTATAAGTATAGAAAATGTAACTTGATAGATATTAATGCCTATGAATATCCCCCATGTAACCAATCTTTCTTTCTTCCCGGGATTCATCATTCCACTATAATTATAGAAATGTAACTTGATAGATATTAATGCCTATGAATATCCCCCCTGTAACCAATCTTTCTTTCTTCCCGGGATTCATCATTCCACTATAAGTATAGAAAATGTAACTTGATAGATATTAATGCCTATGAATATCCCCCCTCTAACCAATCTTTCTTTCTTCCCCGGGATTCATCATGCCACTATAATTATAGAAAATGTAATCTGATAGATATTAATGCCTATGAATATTCCCCCTCTAACCAATCTTTCTTTCTTCCCCGGGATTCATCATTCCAGTATAATTATAGGAAATGTAACTTGATAGATATTAATGCCTATGAATATCCCCTGTAACCAATCTTTCTTTCTTCCCGGGATTCATCATTCCAGTATAATTATAGGAAATGTAACCTGATAGATATTAATGCCTATGAATACCCCCTGTAACCAATCTTTCTTTCTTCCCTGGGATTCATCATTCCAGTATAATTATAGGAAATGTAACCTGATAGATATTAATGCCTATGAATATCCCCTGTAACCAATCTTTCTTTCTTCCCCGGGATTCATCATTCCAGTATAATTATAGGAAATGTAACCTGATAGATATTAATGCCTATGAATATCCCCTGTAACCAATCTTTCTTTCTTCCCCGGGATTCATCATTCCACTATAATTATAGAAAATGTAACTTGATAGATATTAATGCCTATGAATATCCCCTGTAACCAATCTTTCTTTCTTCCCGGGATTCATCATTCCAGTATAATTATAGGAAATGTAACTTGATAGATATTAATGCCTATGAATATCCCCTGTAACCAATCTTTCTTTCTTCCCCGGGATTCATCATTCCAGTATAATTATAGGAAATGTAACCTGATAGATATTAATGCCTATGAATATCCCCTGTAACCAATCTTTCTTTCTTCCCGGGATTCATCATTCCAGTATAATAATGGAAAATGTAACTTGATAGATATTAATGCCTATGAATATCCCCTGTAACCAATCTTTCTTTCTTCCCCGGGATTCATCATTCCACTATAATTATAGAAAATGTAACTTGATAGATATTAATGCCTATGAATATCCCCTGTAACCAATCTTTCTTTCTTCCCCGGGATTCATCATTCCACTATAATTATAGAAAATGTAACTTGATAGATATTAATGCCTATGAATATCCCCTGTAACCAATCTTTCTTTCTTCCCGGGATTCATCATGCCACTATAATTATAGAAAATGTAACCTGATAGATATTAATGCCTATGAATATCCCCCCTCTAACCAATCTTTCTTTCTTCCCCGGGATTCATCATTCCAGTATAATTATAGGAAATGTAACTTGGTAGATATTAATGCCTATGAATATCCCCCATGTAACCAATCTTTCTTTCTTCCCCGGGATTCATCATTCCAGTATAATTATAGGAAATGTAACTTGATAGATTACATCGGCAGACGATTATTGCAATGTTCTGCCTCTGCCTTGCAGTTGGTGCAGAGTTCCCACTGCTGATTTGAGGGAGCAAGTGATGTCTGTACTGCAGAATGCCCACTGGCTGCCAATTTAGTGTTTACTATTTAAGATCTTGCATGAATTAGCACCAAAATGTGTTATCAGCCAAGGGGATCATTGAGATCGGCTTCCCAGTTTTTGTTGTTAGAAATGCCTTCCTTTAAACAATATAAGATGAACGACGCAGGACAGTGCCTGTTTTGTCTTACGGGGCCCAGTGTGGTGGAAAGCTTTGCTTTATGAGTTGCATGGTGAGCCTTCTGGATTAAGGTTTTGGAAACTGTGAAAAGCTAATTTATTGTGCTTGGCTTAGGAGACTTGTCCCAATTAGAGTTCAGCCAGGTCTACTGTAACGTTTTAGCATAATGTTTTAACACTGTTTTGATTTGTGTTATTTTATTGTATCTGCTGTGTTTCTGGTGTTGTGTCATACTTTTGTATGGGTGTTTTATTGTATTACTGCCCAGAAGTGTGAATGCTGTGGTTTATACATTTTCTAAATAAATAAATGTATAAACATGGGCATTCTGGGAGACACCAGCATTTATGCATGTAAGTTGTTTTAAAAGACTCTTACACATGTAGATTTCCCAGCTTACTCAGCTAATTTTACACCTGCTCACTATCTGGCATAAGTGATATAAAATACATTTAGGGGTAGATTTTCAAACCGCGCGATTTGGCGTACTTTTGCTGGCGCATCAGGCGCAAGCAAAAGTAAGCTGGATTTTAGTAGATACGCGTGTAGCCGCGCGTATCTACTAAAATCCGGGATCGGCGCGCGCAAGGCTATGGATTCTGTATAGCCGGCGCGCGCCGAGCCGTGCAGCCTACCTCCGTTCCCTCCGAGGCCGCTCCGAAATCGGAGCGGCCTCGGAGGGAACTTTCTTTTGCCCTCCCCTCACCTTCCCCTCCCTTCCTCTACCTAACCCACCCACCCGGCCCTGTCTAAACCCCCCCCCTTACCTTTGTCGGGGGATTTACGCCTCCAGGGAGGCGTAAATCCCCCGACAAAGGTAAGGCGTAAAGGTATAGGTATATAATGTACTACTACTAAAAGGTATAGGTTTGGGTGGACCCTTGGACACTGTGGCAGCTGACCACGCCCACGGGGGGAAGTCAGGTGAGGGGCCACAGGTCAGGCTCAGTTTAGGACACACAAACACAGAGATTGATCTTTTATTAGACAATGTGATGAAGGCACCAGAGGAGGTAGTGGTGAGTGGTAGAAGTAGCCCGGCTGGGCTGGTGTCCCTCAGGCGCTGGAACAGCGACTCCTCCGGGAGCAGTGCTGTAGTGGAAAGAACTGAGAATAATGAGTACAGTGGAATATGCACAAAGCCCCAGTATGGAGAACCCAAGGATAGGGAGAGCAAGCCCTCGAGGAGCGAGTACCTGATACCTGAGAGCTGAGAGGCTTGAAGGTAATGTACTCACACAGCAGTTCCACGTAGGAGATGGCACCAGGGCTGGAACGGAGGCAGGCCCTCGAGGAGCAAGTACCTGATACCTGAGAGCTGAGAGGCTTGAAGGTAATGTACTCACACAGCAGTTCCACGTAGGAGATGGCACCAGGGCTGGAACGGAGGCAGGCCCTCGAGGAGTGAGTACCTGAGAGCTGAGAGACTTGAAGGAAATGTACTCACACAGCGGTTCCACGTAGAAGATGGCACCAGGGCTGGAACGGAGGCAGGCCCTCGAGGAGCGAGTACGATCCCTGAGAGCTGAGAGGCTTGAAGGCAATGTACTCACACAGCGGTTCCACGTAGGAGATGGCACCAGGGCTGGAACGGAGGCAGGCCCTCGAGGAGCGAGTACGATCCCTGAGAGCTGAGAGGCTTGAAGGCAAAGTACTCACTCAGCGGTTCCACATAGGAGATGGCACAGGGCTGGAACGGAGGCAGGCCCTCGAGGAGCGAGTACCTGATCCCTGAGAGCTGACAGGCTTGAAGGTAATGTACTCACACAGCGGTTCCACGTAGGAGATGGCACCAGGGCTGGAACGGAGGCAGGCCCTCGAGGAGCGAGTACCTGATCCCTGAGAGCTGAGAGGCTTGAAGGCAATGTACTCACACAGCGGTTCCACGTAGGAGATGGCACCAAGGCTGGAACGGAGGCAGGCCCTCGAGGAGCGAGTACCTGATCCCTGAGAGCTGAGAGGCTTGAAGGCAATGTACTCACACAGCGGTTCCACATAGGAGATGGCACCAGGGCTGGAACGGGGGCAGGCCCTCGAGCGAGTACCTGATCCCTGAGAGCTGAGAGGCTTGAAAGTAATGTACTCACACAGCGGTTCCACATAGGAGATGGCACCAGGGCTGGAACGGAGGCAGGCCCTCGAGGAGCGAGTACCTGATCCCTGAGATCTGAGAGGCTTGAAAGTAATGTACTCACACAGCGGTTCCACGTAGGAGATGGCACCAGGGCTGGAACGGAGGCAGGCCCTCGAGGAGCGAGTACCTGATCCCTGAGAGCTGAGAGGCTTGAAGGTGATGTACTCACACAGCGGTTCCACGTAGGAGATGGCACAGGGCTGGAATGGAGGCAGACCCTCGAGGAGCGAGTACCTGATCCCTGAGAGCTGAGAGGCTTGAAGGTAATGTACTCACACAGCGGTTCCATGTAGGAGATGGCACCAGGGCTGCAACGGAGGCAGACCCTCGAGGAGCGAGTACCTGATCCCTGAGAGCTGACAGGCTTGAAGGTAATGTACTCACACAGCAGTTCCACGTAGGAGATGGCACCAGGGCTGGAACGGAGGCAGGCCCTCGAGGAGCGAGTACGATCCCTGAGAGCTGAGAGGCTTGAAGGCAATGTACTCACACAGCGGTTCCACGTAGGAGATGGCACCAGGGCTGGAACGGAGGCAGGCCCTCGAGGAGCGAGTACGATCCCTGAGAGCTGAGAGGCTTGAAGGTAATGTACTCACACAGCGGTTCCACATAGGAGATGGCACCAGGGCTGGAACGGAGGCAGGCCCTCGAGGAGCGAGTACCTGATCCCTGAGATCTGAGAGGCTTGAAAGTAATGTACTCACACAGCGGTTCCACGTAGGAGATGGCACCAGGGCTGGAACGGAGGCAGGCCCTCGAGGAGCGAGTACCTGATCCCTGAGAGCTGAGAGGCTTGAAGGTGATGTACTCACACAGCGGTTCCACGTAGGAGATGGCACAGGGCTGGAATGGAGGCAGACCCTCGAGGAGCGAGTACCTGATCCCTGAGAGCTGAGAGGCTTGAAGGTAATGTACTCACACAGCGGTTCCATGTAGGAGATGGCACCAGGGCTGCAACGGAGGCAGACCCTCGAGGAGCGAGTACCTGATCCCTGAGAGCTGACAGGCTTGAAGGTAATGTACTCACACAGCGGTTCCACGTAGGAGATGGCACCAGGGCTGGAACGGAGGCAGGCCCTCTAGGAGCGAGTACCTGATCCCTGATAGCTGAGAGGCTTGAAGGTGATGTACTCACACAGCGGTTCCACGTAGGAGATGGCACCAGGGCTGGATCAGAGGCAGGCCCTCGAGGAGCGAGTACCTGAACCCTGAGAGCTGAGAGGCTTGGAGGTGATGTACTCACACAGCGGTTCCACGTAGGAGATGGCACCAGGGCTGGATCAGAGGCAGGCCCTCGAGGAGCGAGTACCTGAACCCTGAGAGCTGAGAGGCTTGGAGGTGATGTACTCACACAGCGGTTTCACGTAGGAGATGGCACAGGGCTGGAACGGAGGCAGACCCTCGAGGAGCGAGTACCTGATCCCTGAGAGCTGAGAGGCTTGAAGGTAATGTACTCACACAGCGGTTCCACATAGGAGATGGCACTAGGGCTGGAACAGAGGCAGGCCCTCAAGGAGCGAGTACCTGATCCCTGAGAGCTGAGAGGCTTGAAAGTAATGTACTCACACAGCAGTTCCACGTAGGAGATGGCACTAGGGCTGGCACAGAGGCAGGCCCTCGAGGAGCGAGCACCTGGCTCCAGGGAACAGCTCTGAGGTGGAGATGGTAGTACACACTGGTGTTGAAGATAGCGAATCCTTCCAGGCAGAAGAGAAGGTAGGAGCAGGCAGCGAGTCAGAAAACATGGGCCCTCGAGGAGCGAGTACCGGTTTCCTGATAGCGACCTGAAAAGCAAGTGAGGCCCCCTAGGAGCGGGTACCCCGTTAGCGTTAAGAGTCCAATGGAATTGGAGGCAGAGCAGCTGGGTACAGAGAACGAATCCCATCCGTAAGAAGCCCCGTGCTAACTCAAAGGTTAGCAAACATCGTAGGCTTTAAATATCCGGGCAGCGTGACGTCATCACAGGGGTTCGCGCCAAATAGGAAATAAGAGAGAGGGCCGCCCTAAGGGGTAGATTTTCAAAGGGGTATGCGCATACCTCCCGAAAACCTACCCCAAACGCCCCCTGCGCGCACCGAGCACAAGCCCCGGGACGCGCGTAAGTCCCGGGGCTTGCATGGAGGGGCGTGCCGGGAGTGACGCGGCGTTTCGGGGGCGTGTCCGGGGGCGTGGTTCCGGCCCGGGGGCGTTCCGGGGCGTGACAGCGGCCCCTGGACCAGCCCCCGGACCGGAACATGGAGCGTGGCAGCCGGCCCAGTGAGCGTAAAGTTAGAGGTAGGGTGGAGGTTTAGATAGGGCCGGGAGGGTGGGTTAAGTAGGGGAAGGGAGGGGAAGGTGAGGGAGGGAATGGAGGCAGGTTGCGCGGCTCGGCGCGTGCAGGCTGCCGATTTTGGGCAGCCTTGCGCGCGCCGACCCCGGATTTTAATGGATATGCGCGGCTACGCGCATATCCATTAAAATCCCGCGTACTCTTGTTTGCGCCTGGTGCGTGAACAAAAGTAAGCCTGTGCGCAGATTTATAAAATCTGCCTCCCTGGTACTAGTGGAGCATGGCGGGAAGCAGCGTCCAAGCCGTTCCAGGAATGCTGGAGAGGACGGCAGCAGGCAGACGCCGCGGTAGTCAGGCATCCATCCATTGTGAGAGGAGGAGCAAAGAAAGAAAGGTGGGCGGAGTGACGCTGTCGGGAAGGGACGGTTGCAGCAGCGTGTATGTAAGCTCCTAATTTTAAGAGTCTGAGCACAATAAGGAAATGTCAGCTTTGAGAAGCACAAATGAGGGAGTTTTATAACAGACGCACATCCAGGCCCTGAGCAGTTTCAGGAGTTCATCCACCTGTTTACCCAATCTATAGCTGGGTCTTCACCCCCCCCCCCCCCCCCCTCTATAGCAGAAGTAAATGCATGCCCAGATGTATTGCTATGGCTCCGCCCCCAAAATGTCCATGCACGCCTATATTCCGCCCCTTTTTTTGGTGCTGCAAAATATTCTTGCATCAATACTTGTGCGCAAATGAGGATGGTTTATATAATCGGGTGGACAGGCACATGTGCTAGATGCGTATCCATCTCCCGTTTATGGCTTTTGAAATTCACCTTTCTATGTGCAGGTTCTAAAATCCTAGACTTGATCTGCTCATGGCCATATACACGTGTGTGTATATTCTGCTGTTTGAAAGTTATCCTCCCGGTGTTTATTTGATTTTATATATGTTGTATTTACTTTCTTCTCCTGCCTCTCTGCCCCGTTCCTGGCAGAACCCTTTAGTTGTATGGATGTGTTACTCATTGCCATTCTAAATCACACAGCTGAGAGGTCGTTATTTATTTATGTGGCCCCTCCCATAGTTGGTTTGGGTTTACATTAGCATTAATCTCCAGGCGTCCACTTGCGTATGCTAATGCTATATCGCCATGAGGTTTGAAAGTTACGCTCCCTGCGTGTAAGCTAACTTGCATAAGTTATACTCTATGAAGAAGAGCTGCAATTGTTAGGTTTATCAGCTTACGAGATGGACCCGAATGCCGGCACAGCATGCCTCACACTCGCAGCATGGCCGCCACCGCTATCATATCGGCTCCGCTCCCCTTAGGTGTACACGTGTGACAGCCACTGGATCTTAAAGGGCCCATGGTATGAAACAGGTCACGGTGCCCCTGGATGACACCATCTTCTTCAGCCCTTATAAGGCCCTTCATACACCCAGACCTCGGCTCAGTAAGGGGTTGCCTGCATATCCTGTGTAGTGTGAGTTGCTGCTTGTCCTGTATCTCCAGCCTTGCCTGCCTCACCTCTCCAGCCTTGCCCGCTTAGACTCTGACCTCTCCTGCCTGCCACCCACCACTAACCTCAGCCTCGACTCTGATTTCCCTTGCCTGCTGCCTGCCTTGACCCTAGCCTGGACATAGGTCATTCTTATTTGCTATTTGTCTTCGACCCTAGTCTGATGCTGAACCTATACTCTTTATCTTTCTGCAGAGACTCTTGCCTAAGACCTGCCTGCCCTCGGAACCCATGGGGAAAGGGGCTGGTATAGGTGAAACTCTGCCTAGCCTATATCCACCAGCTGATGGTGAGGACCTACAGGGTCTTCTCTGTAGGATGAGCCAATCTCACCATAGCAACAAGGGTCCACAAATCCTAGAGATTACAGAGGCCATGAACCCAGAGGTCTTGTCCTCTCTCCAGGCAATCCCTGGCCTAGCTCAATGAGTCCAAGAGCAGCAAGGTATCTTGAACCAAGTCACAGTGGTTCTGGAGAAACTCATACATCACATGGATGCTTTGTCACTCCATTTCCCATGGCTCCACCTTCTTCTAGTATCCCCAGCTCTTCATGACTGATACCTCAACTCCCGGAAACTCCCCATTAAATGGGCCATCCCAAGTAATTTCATGGTTTTATTAACTAGTGCCGCTTGCATTTCAAGCTGCAATCTAGTCTCTTTCCTACTGATTGCTCTAAAATAAGGAGATAAGAAATTGCCATGCTGGGTCAGACCAAGGGTCCATCAAGCCCAGCATTCTGTTTCCAACAGAGGCCAAACCAGGCCACAAGAACCTGGCAATTACCCAAACACTAAGAAGATCCCATGCTACTGATGCAATTAATAGCAGTGGCTATTCCCTAAGTAAAATTGATTAATAGCTGTTAATGGACTTCTCCTTCAAGAACTTATCCAAACCTTTTTTGAACCCAGCTACACTAACTGCACTACCCACATCCTCTGGCAACAAATTCCAGAGCTTTATTGTGCGTTGAGTGAAAACGAATTTTCTCCGATTAGTCTTAAATGTGCTACTTGCTAACTTCATGGAGTGCCCCCTAGTCTTTCTATTATCCGAAAGAGTAAATAACCGATTCACATCTACCCGTTCTAGACCTCTCATGATCTTAAAGACCTCTATCATATCCCCCCTCAGCCGTCTCTTCTCCAAGCTGAAAAGTCCTAACCTCTTCAGCCTTTCCTCATAGGGAAGCTGTTCCATTCCCCTTTATCATTTTGGTTGCCCTTCCCTGTACCTTCTCCATCGCAATTATATCTTTTTTGAGAGGAGGTGACCAGAATT
Organism: Rhinatrema bivittatum; assembly: GCF_901001135.1. Classification (NCBI taxonomy): domain Eukaryota; kingdom Metazoa; phylum Chordata; class Amphibia; order Gymnophiona; family Rhinatrematidae; genus Rhinatrema; species Rhinatrema bivittatum. Next base: position 122,914 of record NW_021820864.1, on the reverse strand, counting down.
GTACACAGTATTCAAGGTGCGGTCTCACCATGGAGTGATACAGAGGCATTATGACACTTTCCGTTTTATTAACCATTCCCTTCCTAATAATTCCTAACATTCTGTTTGCTTTTTTGACTGCTGCAGCACACTGAGCCGATGATTTTAAAGTATTATCCACTATGATGCCTAGATCTTTTTCCTGGGTGGTAGCTCCTAATATGGAACCTAATATCGTGTAACTACAGCAAGGGTTATTTTTCCCTATATGCAACACCTTGCACTTGTCCACATTAAATTTCATCTTCCATTTGGATGCCCAATCTTCCAGTCTTGCAAGGTCCTCCTGTAATGTTTCACAGTCTGCTTGTGATTTAACTCCTCTGAATAATTTTGTATCATCTGCAAATTTGATAACCTCACTCGTCGTATTCCTTTCCAGATCATTTATAAATATATTGAAAAGTAAGGGTCCCAATACAGATCCCTGAGGCACTCCACTGTCCACTCCCTTCCACTGAGAAAATTGTCCATTTAATCCTACTCTCTGTTTCCTGTCTTTTAACCAGTTTGTAATCCACGAAAGGACATCGCCACCTATCCCATGACTTTTTACTTTTCCTAGAAGCCTCTCATGAGGAACTTTGTCAAACGCCTTCTGAAAATCCAAATACACTACATCTACCGGTTCACCTTTATCCACATGTTTATTAACCCCTTCAAAAAACTTATATACTCTCCTTGCTTGATGTTATGGCTTTAGCCTGGACTTCCCCTATATGGGAACGAAAGGATCCTATGCTCCATAACCTTCCAGACTTCCTTTGGCAATTCCAGTTAGTCTTTGAGGAACTTGGCTGAACATCCTCTTTGGCTGCCAACCTGCTTTGGGTCCGCCAGGGCTTTCAGACTCTCAGAGAATACACTATTGAATTTCAGACCCTAGCCTCTGAGTTACATTGGGGAGAGGACAGTCCTACTGTCATCTTTCTGCAGGGCATATCAGGCAGAATTAAGGATGAATTGGTTAGCCAAGATATCACCAGCTCTCTGGATGCCTTGATCACCTTGGATTGGCATTTCCAAGAACGGGCATGGAAAAACAAAGCCAATTGGTGAACTATTCCCCTAATGCCTCACTTTCCACATCCTTTGACTTCGGCTCCTACTATAGATCCCAGAACTTTGGAAGAGCTGATGCAGCTGGGCAGAATTAAGCTTTCTGAAGAAGAAAAACTTTGCAGGAGGCAGTTGGGCCTTTGCTTATATTGTGCAGGCAATGGGCACATGGCTTCCCATTGTACAGAGAAGTAGGGAAACTTGCTAGCCTAGGGTCGATGGGGAGGCAATCCATAATCGACTGGACCTCCTTGGATCTAGCCTGGTGAGGTTCCTCCTACTTTAACACCTGCCTTGCATCCATTTCACCTCCACTCCACTTGATTCTAGTAGCTGCTGAGCCAGTATGCTGAATATTCGGATGTCTTCTCTAAACAGCACTACCCCTATGACTGTGACATAGATTTCCTTCCAGACAAGGTGCCCCCAAAGGAAAGGATCACCTGTTGTTACCCCTTGAAACCAAGTTCATGAGTGAATATATTAAGGAAAACTTGGCAAGGGGCTTCATCTGGCCTTCCTCTTCTCCCACTGGAGCAGGTTTCTTTTTTGTGGGCAAAAAAGTTGGGAATCTCAGACCCTGCATTGATTACAGGGGTCTCAATGCCATCACTATAAAGAACAGTTACACACTGCCCCTCATCTTAGAACTGTTCGACCACCTGCAAGGTGCCAATATCTTCACCAAGATGGATCGAAGAGGAGCTAATAATTGAATTTGCATCAGACAAGGTAACAAGTAGAAGACAGCCTTCAATACTTGAGACAGACACCATGCTCCAGCTGAATTAAAAATATGGTGATTGAAATCTTTCAAGATCTACTCCATTCCTAAGTAGTGATATATTTAGACGACATCTTTATCTATTCGCAATCCCTGGCATCACACCGGCAACATGTTAAATAAGTACTATAATGACCTCGAGAACACTATCTATATGCTAAACTCAAGAAATGTTTCTTTGAACAAGAGCAGCTTCCTTTTCTGGGCAATATTATTTCTTGGACCAGCTTTTTGATAGATACCACTATGCAGAAAGCCATTTTAGACTGGCCCCAGCCAAACCCCAGCCAGTTGGTTTCCATGCCCTGCAGTGCTTCTTGGGCTTTGCTAACTATTGCCATCAGTTCATTCCTGGGTATTCCACTCTTGCAGCTCCCCTCACTGCCATGACCAGAAAAGGCTCTGTCACTCGAATTGGCCCATGGAATCTATTAACAACTTCCAGGCTCTTAAACACACCTTATCTCAAGGTCTTTGTCTGCAACATCTGGACCCTGATCACCCCTTCGTGTTAGAGGTAGATGGCTCTACCCTTGGGGTTGGGACTGTCCTCAGTCAACACAATGTGAAGGAATCCTGCCTTGCTCTCTCTTCTCTAGCAAGTTTTCCCTGGCCAAGAAAAACTACACGATTGGGCATCGTGAACTCCTGGTAGTGAAGTTGGTACCTCTTTGAGGTTACCAAATCTCGGATCATGATCTACAAGAACCACAAAAATCTGGAGCATTTTCAGCAAGCTCAACAACTCAACCCCTGACAGAGCCACTGGTTCCTCTTCTTCTACTGGTTTGATTTTGAACTACGCTACTGACCAGCAACCAAGGATCAGAGAGAGGATGCTCTCTCTCATTCCGTCCAAATGGAAGACACCACTGAGACTCCTTAACACATCATTGATCCTGCGAGAATCTTAGTCACTTCTGCTATACTGGTTCCTCTGGGAAAACTGTTAGTGCCCAAGAGACTTTGGGAAAGGCTCATGATTCTTGCCTGGCAGGACATCCCAGAGTAACCCATATTTTTTAACTCTTCCAATGCCATTATTGGTGGACACACGTAAAAATGGATGTGAAGAAATACCTGGATTCCTTCCCTGTCTATACGCAGCATAAATCTGCTCATGCCTTATGCTGGAGACTGTTACAGCCATTGCCAACCCCCAGGGAACCCTGGATCCATTTGTCCATAGACTTTATTGTGTATCTCCCCCTCTCACGTGGCTCTACTGTCATATAGGTCAAAGTGGATGGATTTTCTAAGATGGCACATTTTGTACTACTCCCCAGAATACCTTCTGTTCCTGAGTTGGCCTGCCTGCTCATCCAGCATGTCTTCAGGATGCACAGATAACTCTCTCATATCTTTTCTGATCAGAATGTACAGTTTATGGCCTGCTATTGGATGGGACTCTGCCAGAAACTTCACATCGCCTTAGACTTACCATCACCTATTAGCTGCAAGGTAATGGGCAAGCAGAGAGAATAAATCAGGCCCTCAAAACCTTTCTATGCCTATGTGTCAACAAAAGACAATACGATTGGGCCACCCTGCTACCATGGGCTGAGTTCTTACATAACAACCATATAGTAGTGCCACCAGCTCCTCCCCTTTTTAAGTTGTCTATGTCAGGCATTCTCGGGGCCCTCTTCCATGTCCTCTTTCTGTGTCCTGCCCAGCAGCCCGCCTTCCAGCACAGGAACTCCAGGACCTCTGGGCCTGCACTAATCAGCTAATCACCAAGGCTGCTGATCAAGCAAAAAAACACATGGATACCCGATGCAGACCAGCTCTGCAATTCCAAGTGGGTGATCTGGTATGGCTCAGTGCCTAGCACCTACATTTTCACATTCTGTCTCTCCAGCTGGCTTCTTACTTTATAGGTCTTTTCCCAGTCTTGCATCAAATAGGTCCAGTGACTTATCAACTCAAACATCCAACCACTTTGAGGGTAAACAATATTTTCCATGTCTCTTTACTGAAGCCAATGGTTAAGAACATAAGAACATGCCATACTGGGTCAGACCAAGGGTCCATCAAGCCCAGCATCCTGTTTCCAACAGTGGCCAATCCAGGTCATAAGAACCTGGCAATTACCCAAACACTAAGAAGATCCCATGCTACTGATGCAATTAATAGCCGTGGCTATTCCCTAAGTAAATTTGTTTAATAGCCGTTAATGGACTTCTCCTCCAAGAACTTATCCAAACCTTTTTTAAACCCAGCTACACTAACTGCACTAACCACATCCTCTGGCAACAAATTCCAGAGTTTAATTGTGCCTTGAGTCCTGAAGATCTCCCAAACCTACAGACATTTCCTCGAAGAGGATATGCAGTATGAGGTACAGGAAATTTTAGATTCTCGTATACGACATAATAAATTGGAGAATCCCATCACATGGAAACACTGCAGACCAGAAGAGAATTCCTGGGAACCTGCAAGCAATCTCAGTGCACCTCTTGTGGCGAAGGAATTCCATCAGCATTTCCCCATTAAGCTGAAACTTCTAACCCTCAATGGGGAGCTTAAGGGGAAGGGGGGGTAGTCTTACGTTTACCGGCTCGTGGGACGGCCCACTCCGCTTAGGCATGCAAGTGTGCCAGGCACCATTTCTTAAAGTGCTCATGATGGGAAACAGGTCATGGCAGCCCTGGATGACATCATCATCATCAGCTCTTATAAGGGTCCTTCAAATACCCATACGTTGCCACACAATGGGTTACCTGTAAATCCTGTGTAGTGTGTGAGCTGCTGCTCATCCTGTGTCTCCAGTCTTACAGGCCTCATCTCCCCAGCCTTGCTGACTTCCCTCTCCAGCCTTCCCTTCCTCATCTCTCCAGCCCAGTCCATCCTGTCCTCTTCAGCCTTTGGACTGACTTCTGGATTTGACCTCAGCGTTGACCTTGACCACTGCAGCCTGCCTCTGACTTTAGCCTGGACTCTGATTCCCCTTGCCTGCCACCTGCCCTGGATACAGGCCACTCTTACTTGCCACCTGTCTTGGACCCTAGTCTGACGCTGAACCTATGCCCTCGACCTCTCCTCAGAGACTCTTGCCTAAGATCTGCTGGCCTCCAGGATCTGAGGGCTTAACCCAAGGTGAAAGGAGCTGCTATAAGTGAAAGGGGCTGACCCATCTCTGCCTAGCCTAGGTCAGCCAGCTGTCAGTGAGGACCTACAGAGTCTTTCCTGTAGGTTGAGCCAACCTCACCACAGCAGTAAGGGTCCCCAGATCTTACAGCAACTTTATTTACATGTCTTACACTGCTAATTTCCAACAATAGTTCAATGCAGTTTAAACTTTACATGAGTTAATCTATGCCTGAGCATTTTTAACGTGATCTTATGTGCAGAAATTTGCTTTGAAAATGTTGGCTAAAGTGCGCTTGTAGACATTTTATGCAGACTTTAGTCCCACCCGCAGCATTATAAAATTACCCTCCCTATTTTCTGACTTTTATTTACTTTCCTACATAGAGATTTCGTGCATTTTGTCCACTCTTCCTCCATTCCACTTAGATCTTTCTACCCTGCCAATGCCTCCTTCATGTATGTTTCTATTTTACTAAAGTTCATACTTTAGAGATCCAGGACTTTGACTTCTGAGTGACCTCTTGTATCCTTGACCATTATGTGAGCCCATCTGATGATCACTGGTGCTCAGGTGAGTGCCTACTTGGGTACTGGAAGTGCTTTCTCCATTCAGAATGATCCGGTCCAGTGTTTCCTGTTCCCTTGTTGGTTCCATTACCGTTTGTCTGAAGAGAGTCCGGTCCACGTTCTATCTGCAGACAGAATACTCCAGTCCACATCCAAAAGAGAAAAATACCTCCCCCTTTCCTCAATCATGTCGCTGTCCATTTTTCCCACTGGTGCTGGAGGTCTGCAGAGCACAGCCGTGTGGATGAAAGTGGCATGCAGTCTCCCCTTTTGTAAGATGACCCATACCACTGCTTCCTGTTCTCACACTCCATGCTTTTCAGTAACTTTGGTATTATGTTTTACAGAAAGAGTCTGTAGGCTGGATGGGAATGGGGCTGAGGGAACACAGCTGGGTAGCGGGAAAGCAGAACATCTGTAGGCTGAGGGGTGGGGGGTTATGTGGCAGACACAGAGTCCGTACCCTGGGTGGGGCATTTCCAACAGACTGGGAAGAGGCACGGTAGGGTGCATGACTTTTGCTGGGTGGCTGTGGAGCTGCTACCTGTCCATGGTTTACCCTGCCTCTTTGTAGGTAGAGGAGCCCTGACAGCAGTGGAAATGATGGTGGCCTTGCTTGTTCCTCAGCAGGCAGACAATCCAAAAATGATTTTATGATTTAGTGGGAGATTGCTGGCTCAGGATGCTGGGCTTGATGGACCCTTGGTCTGACCCAGTATGGCATGTTCTTATGTTTATTTGAATACTGTTTAATGATAGAAGCCGTGACTTGTTTTCATCTCAGTCCATGAGTGCCCAGGGAGGGTGGGATCTGGAGATCTATTGAACGAGGTTTTCTGAGGACAGAAGAGAAGGCCTGGTGCCAAGATTCCCCTTCTCTATAGCTGGCAAAGAGTAGGGTCAGTCCCTAGCCAGTCCTTCCCAAAGACATTAGCATGACTGAGGCAGGATCATGATAACAGCAAAACAGCTCCTGACCTACAAGAAGTGGGATTAGATAGCAGGGAAGGCTCCGCTTACAGCTGTCAAATTAACATTGCAGGATTCCTGCCAGGGATTTACAAAGCTACCAGGCCAGGAAGCTTCTATGTGCACTGCCAAAGAAGGGCAATTTTCAGAGGAAATTACATGGGTAGATTGCTCTGCATGAAGAATGTCCCCTTGCACATTTACTTCCAGACACAGTAAAGAGATGAAACCATGCATGTGGATTTCATTATGAAAGCTACCTCGAGTCGACTGAAATGTGCATGCATGCTGAATATAAACTTTTCCTGAACATGAAAAATCAGAGATCTTCTGTCTTGCAAGAATCTCATCCTCAGAGTCCCTAATAATGTTATTAATAATAACATGACTATCCCCGTTATTTGGGAGTTATCATGCACACTAACTAATCTCTAAAATTGTGAACATTCTGCAAGCTATGCCTCCTATGCGCATCCTTGTGATTTCCTCCTTAGATTATTGTAACTCCTTAGATTTAAGCCTGCCCAGTACCAGCTGATGTGCGATGCAGCTCCTTGCATGTTCCCTGGAATGTGGCTGGGCTGATATGTCTCGAAGTTTTGGTTAAACTTCATTGCCTCCCAAAAGCTTGGCGTAGCAAGTTCAAGATCTTACTGTTAGTTTTTTGTTTTTATTATTGACAATTTTTATTAAATAAAAGCATATTCAACAAACCTTCCCTTGTATATGAAAAGGGAAGGTTCCCATTTGACAACGTTTGGAAGGACATTCCAGATAGTGGGTCCCTGAACAAATCACACTCAAATTTGCAGAACATCTGGAATGTCCTTCCAAACGTTGTCAAATGGGAACCTTCCCTTTTAAAATTTAGAAAATTGGTAAAAACCTTACCTCTTTCAACAGGCTTTTAATAATGTGATGTGCTGATTGAAGAAATGACTGTTGCAGCTTTGCTAAGTTTTTAATTTGTAGTCATAATTTTATGGAATTGAAAGCTTTTATCATGCTGGTAAATAGAAAGTTGTTAAGAACATAGACTGTTCCCTGAATGTACCCAGATCAGTCCAGACTCCTGGGTTTTGTCTCCCTACCAGCAGATGGAGACAGAGAAAGTTTTGCAGACACCTCCTCTTAACCTGGTGTGGCACCTGCAGCTCCTCAGTATTTCTCTGTCTCCAGCAGATGGAGGAGGTGCAAACCCTGCAGTTCTGAACCAAAAAAAAAAAAAGGGACAAAGCGTTTTCTTTCAGGGATTCCAGTTTAGGAGAGAACTGTGCCTCCCAGGAAGATGGCAGATCCTGGGGGGTCCTTCCCTCCTGGTCAAAGGCAGGAGTGAGCAGAGGTACAATGGATGATTTTAATGATAAGTTACAAATTTTTACTAATAGGTCTGAAATTTCATTTTTTAGTTCCTTCAGAACTCTGGGGTGTATACCATCCGGTCCAGGTGATTTACTACTCTTCAGTTTGTCGCCTACCACATCTTCTAGGTTCACCGTGATTTGATTCAGTCTATCTGAATCATTACCCATGAAAACCTTCTCCATTACGGGTACCTTCCCAACATCCTCTTCAGGAAACACCGAAGCAAAGAAATCATTTAATCTTTCTGCGAAGGCCTTATCTTCTCTAAGTGCCCCTTTAACCCCTCGATCATCTAACGGTCCAACTGACTCCCTCACAGGCTTTCTGCTTCGGATATATTTTAAAAAGTTTTTACTGTGAGTTTTTGCCTCTACAGCCAACTTCTTTTCAAATTCTCTCTTAGCCTGTCTTATCAATGTCTTACATTTAACTTGCCAATGTTTATGCTTTATCCTATTTTCTTCTGTTGGATCCTTCTTCCAATTTTTGAATGAAGATCTTTTGGCTAAAATAGCTTCTTTCACCTCCCCTTTTAACCATGCCGGTAATTGTTTTGCCTTCTTTCCACCTTTCTTAATGTGTGGAATACATCTGGACTGTGCTTCTAGAATGGTATTTTTTAACAATGACCACGCCTCTTGGACATTTTTTACTTTTGTAGCTGCTCCTTTCAGTTTTTTTCTAACAATTTTTCTCATTTTATCAAAGTTTCCCTTTTGAAAGTTTAGCACGAGAGCCTTGGATTTGCACGCTGTTCCTTTTCCAGTCATTAAATCAAATTTGATCATATTATGATCACTATTGCCAAGCGGCCCCACCACCGTTACCTCTCTCACCAAGTCCTGTGCTCCACTGAGAATTAGATCTAAAATTGCTCCCTCTCTCGTCGGTTCCTGAACCAATTGCTCCATAAATCTGTCATTTATTCCATCCAGGAACTTTATCTCTCTAGCAAGCCCTGATGTTACATTTACCCAGTCAGTATTGGGGTAATTGAAATCTCCCTTTATTACTGCACTACGAATTTGGTTAGCGTCCCTGATTTCTCTTAGCATTTCACTGTCCGTCTCACCATCTTGACCAGGTGGACGGTAGTATACCCCTATCACTATAGTCTTCCCTGATACACAAGGGATTTCTACCCATAAAGATTCAATTGTGCATTTAATTTCGTGCAGGATGTTTATCCTGTTGGACTCTATGCCATCCCGGACATAAAGCGCCACACCTCCTCCCGGGTGCTCCTCTCTGTCATTGCGATATAATTTGTACCCCGGTATAGCACTGTCCCATTGGTTGTCCTCTTTCCACCATGTCTCTGAGATGCCAATTAAGTCTATGTCATCATTCACTGCTATATATTCTAATTCTCCCATCTTACTTCTTAGACTTCTGGCATTAGCATACAAACATTTCAAAGTTTGTTTTTTGTTTGTATATTCATTCTGCTTTTTAATTGATAGGGATAAGTTAGAATTTTTTAGCTCAGGTGGGTTTTTAGTTACAGGCACTTGGACTACTTTTCTAATTATTGGAACCTCACTGTCGGGATGCCCTAATTCTAATGCATCATTAGTATCCTTTAAAGATACATCTCTCCGAACCATGCGCTGCTGAGCGACTGTCGGCTTTCCCCTTTGTTCTAGTTTAAAAGCTGCTCTATCTCCTTTTTAAAGGTTAGCGCCAGCAGTCTGGTTCCACCCTGGTTAAGGTGCAGCCCATCCCTTCGGAAGAGACTCCCCCTTCCCCAAAAGGTTCCCCAGTTCCTTACAAAACTGAATCCCTCTTCCTTGCACCATCGTCTCATCCGCGCATTGAGACTCCAGAGCTCTGCCTGCCTCTGGTGACCTGCGCGTGGAACAGGGAGCATTTCAGAGAATGCTCCCCTGGAGGTTCTGGATTTAATCTTTCTACCTAAGAGCCTAAATTTGGCTTCCAGAACCTCCCTCCCACATTTTCCTATGTCGTTGGTGCCCACATGTACCACGACAGCCAGCTCCTCCCCAGCACTGTCTATAATCCTATCTAGGTGACGCGTGAGGTCTGCCACCTTCGCACCAGGTTGGCATGTTACCAGGGGATCCTCACGCCCACCAGCCACCCAGCTATCTACATTCCTAATAATCAAATCACCAACTATGATGGCCGACCTAACCCTTCCCTCCTGGGCAGTAGTCCTGGGAGACAGATCCTCAGTGCAAGTGGACCATGCACCACCTGGAGAGCTGCACCAGGTTGATGCTCTCCGATCATGGGTCCTTCCTCCTCCAAGGCAGCACCAGGAGTGATAGTCCTGAGTTGGTTACTATGTCCCTGAAGGTCTCATCTATAAACCTCTCTGTCTGCCTCAGCTCCTCCAGGTCTGCCACTCTGGCCTCCAGAGATTGGACTCGTTCTCTGAGAGCCAGGAGCTCTTTGCATCGCATGCACATGTACAACTTCTCACCGGTGGGTAAAAAATCATACATGTGTCACTCGATGCAAAAGACTGGGAAGCCCCCCTCTTGCTGCTGGGCTGCTGCCTTCATCTCAAATTTGTTCAGTTCCTAGTTAAGTTTAGGTTGCTTTGGGAGTAGGAATGCATACAGTTAGGGTCCTTTAAATGTATTAGTGTATTCACTATTTATCTGGTAGTGACCTACAAGCGAATGATTAAACTCTTGATAAGGTGTGGGGAGTGTCTGAATTTTAGTTAAAAGGCTGATTAATTTTTTTTTTTTTTTTTAGTATGAAAGTGTCTTCTGCCTAAAAATTAAAGGATGAGTTAGGGGTGGGTGGGAGAGGGGTGGTAGGGAGGGAAATGCAAACTCCTGGTTTTTGCCTGCCCTCTGACTAGCTATTTAATGCAGACACACAAATGCACTAAATAATATACCCCAAAGGTTTACTTTTCCCCCAAACTTGTAAGTTCTAAAAATTTCCCCAAGCAGTTCTTACCGATTCTTTTCAGCCACCAGCAAGGTGATCCTCTCCTCTCAGTGCTCTCGTTTCTATTATTTAATGTCCATGTGAGCTCCCTCATTTCAATTAGAACAGAATTTGAAATTGATTGTCATCTATAGGCAAACAATATGCAATTGTGAGTTACAGTTGAGGGGAAGCAGGAAGTGGCAGTGGCTAATCTCAGCAAGGGTTTGGCGGCAATAGAATCTCGGTTAGATTTGAACAAATGAAAATCAGAGGTTTTATGGATCAATAGTAGGGGGTGAGAGCTGAGTATTTCTCCTAATGTTCAAGGTGTTATCAGTGGTAAAGAACTGAGGGGTTCTTCTTCTGGATTTGGATTTGTGAATGCGAGATCAATTGGTACAGAGGTACATAATACGTTTGCTAATCTCTATTTGATTCACAAGATCCATCTATTTTTAAAAATGCAGGACTTGGCAGCTATTATTATTCATTATACTGTAACAAGTTGGCTGGATTACTACAATTTAGTATATCAAGAGTTACCTAAAAATGATTTTTAAATGGTTGCAGATCTTGCAAAAGATTTCTGCAAGATTGTTATTGAATAAGAAGGGGCTAGATCATGCTAAACCTCTTCTTTTCAAGTTTCACTGGCTGCCAATTCAGCTGAGGTAATGCTCAAGGCTCTCTGTATTATTTATAGAGCCTATCGCTCAGATATTCCTAGGTATCTGGCCGACTTGTTGGTAGACCCTGTCCTTCACAACCTCTTTGGTCTTCGCCAAATACTATTGGTAGTGCCTGGGATGACACAAGTTGAATTGATTAGTGTGCAAAAGAGGGCATTTAGTTATTCTGTTTTGGAACTCAATACCACTAGATTTGCAAGTTGAATTCAATTATTTGATTTTTCATGAGAAGCTGAAATCATAGTTCTTTGTAAAAGCATTTGAAGGTTCACGGATAGGAGAGGTGTTGAATAGAGTTTGGTTCTGACCAGTTGACGGTAAAGCATGTGATGCAGAAAATGCAATCAATTGTTTTAACAGGGAATTTAACAGGAGATGGATTAGGATCGAGGTTGTATTAGGGTGAAGAAGACTGATAAGAGGGGGGCGAGATAAAGGGATGGGAATTGAATTGGTGGGATAGGGTGTATGAGAAATTTGTAAGAGTAAAAGGATAATGATTACATTTTTACGTGTAACTGTTTTGTGATTTAGGTAAATTATAACTTGCTGTGGGCAAGTTACTGTTCATGGGGAAACCTTTCTGTATTCTGTTGTTTTTCCTTTCTGCTTGCAGAACCCCGTGTGAAGTTTGAATGCCAGCTGGAGGACGCAGTGGTGTGTGAGAGGGAGGACGCTGTTCTGGAGTGCCGGGTGCCAGAAGCATCGGTGCTCGCCACATGGTACATGGAGGATCGGAAGCTACAGTCGAATGAGAAGTATATGATAGAGGAGCAGGGCAGAGTGCGGCGTCTCACCATTCATGATGCCCGTGCCGATGACGATGGCATTTACCTCTGTGAGATGAAGGGTGGAGGGAGGAATATTGCAGAGGTAACAGTTAAAGGTGGGTGTAGCTGTTGAGTCATCCATCATGGAATTAGTTGAGGGGCAGAGGAGCTCTGTGTCTGCAGCAGTCAAAGAAAATGTAGAAATCTGTATTTCCTTAAGGCACTATGTTACTCTCTTCCTTGTCAGAGCACCCAAAGGTGTTTACCATGCCTTCTTCAGATAACCTTCTGCCATAAAATGCTAGAGATCTTTTCTGTTTCTGCGTATAAATAAAGCTTTCATCTAAATTGGGAACTCAAATCGTAATAAATTCATTCCGTGAAACATCCATAAGCCTCTAAATGTGGCTGCTACCCCATGGATACCAAAAGGGGCTGCCTAAATTTCATAGAAGCCTTTCAGCATCACAGCAACCAAACTCTGGTCTGAATCATGATCCAGGAGTGAGTCCCTTATTCAAACTTTAAGTCGAAATGCACTCTCCAAACTGGCTCAATAACTAATTTACCTCAGGAGCTGGAGACTTATGAAATGAAGGGTACAGTGACTTACCCAAGCTCAGAAGGGGCGACAGCGGGACTCGAACCCTGCTCTCCTGGTTCAGAGGCCCCTGCTCTAAGCACCAGGCTATGCCGATGTGTCTACATGCAGCACCTGAAATGTTTTATAAGCATTTTACAAGGTTACTGTCGCATCTCCAGTGCCCGGGTGCTACGTAGCAGGGCTGGATTTGGGGGTAGGTGAGCCAGACAGTTGCCTAGGGTGCCATGAACTGGGGGGGGGGGGGGGGGGGGGGGGGTGACATGGACATCGACTGCATCACCTATCCTGTGGTGGAGAGGCCATCATGGATCCCACCCCGCTGTGGCCACGGCACATCCCATCCCACCACAGCGGAAGGGAGACCATCAGGTGGGGGAAGGGGCACTTTTCATTCAGGGTGCCCTGTGCCCAAAATCTGTCCCTGCTGAGTAATGATGCACGGTCCCCAGAAATATCCCAGCATTTTATTCTCATGGGTTTTGGGGCAATTTTGAAATTGTCCATGGTGGGAGGCAGCAGATGTCAGCAGTGTGAGCTGCCAGAGGGAGAGTGAATTAGAGTTTGCAAGGCAGGGGAGAGTGAATGATATCTGTGGGACGGGAGGAGGAATGTAGGTTTCACGAGGGCCCAATGAAGGCTACACCTGCTCCTCGCAGTGACACGCTGCCTCAGCTGCTTGCACTGCAGTGACACGCTGCCTCAGCTGCTTGCACTGCAGTGACACGCTGCCTCAGCTGCTTGCACTGCAGTGACACGCTGCCTCAGCTGCTTGCACTGCAGTGACACGCTGCCTCAGCTGCTTGCACTGCAGTGACACGCTGCCTCAGCTGCTTGCACTGCAGTGACACGCTGCCTCAGCTGCTTGCACTGCAGTGACACGCTGCCTCAGCTGCTTGCACATCTTCCTTGCCCTTCCAATGGCCCTCCTTGGAGATACTTACTATCTCCACTAGAGCGGGTAGGAAGGGCTATCAGAGCTTAGAGACCCCCTACTATCTGTGCCAAGTGGCTTGGAAGGGGAATGAAGCACAGGTCTGCTTATTTTAAACCTACGCGTGCGCGGGGTACATTTGTGCGCGCTACCCTCTGGCTTTCCCCCAATGTACCCCCAGGATCCATCTGTCTCCATTCATAAGAACATAGGACCTGCCGTTCTGTATCAATCCAAGGGTCCATCAGTCCCAGCATCCTGTTTCCAACAGAGGCCAATCCAGGTCACAAGAACCTGGCAGGATCCCACGGGGCAGAGAGATTCCCTGCTGCTTATCCCAGGGAGAAGCAGTGGATTTGTATAACTGCATCTGAATAATGGTTGAAGGACTTTTCCTCCAGGAACTTGTCCATAGGTTCACATGGGAAGAGCAATCCCTGGGCACATCTGCCCCACTGCATTGGTATTTAAAGATGGTGCCAGCTGAGGGATTCTGCTGTCCATTTGCACTTATGGATCTCATGCATGTGCTCCAATACATACGGAGAGGGTAGAGGTTTTCATTATTTAACTTTGGGGATCCAGCACTGCTCTTTTGGGCCATGGCTGGTGGTAGCTTGTTGAAACACAAATGGAAAATGAATGAAATTATTTTCATTTGATTTCACTTCATTTTTGAAAGAAAACAGGAAATTGCCTTGAAATTTCCATTGAACTTTAAACAAAAGCAGATCAGTAAAACTTGCTCTGCACATGAACTATTCTGGCAAGATATAGAGAAATTGTCAGGCACGCGTGCGAATGTATCTGTCAGTAAGAGGTAGGAGGGGAGAGAGTGAACATATGGAGAACTTGTCAGGCACGCGTGTGAATGTGTCTGTCAGTAAGAGGTAGGAGGGGAGAGAGTGAACATAGAGAGAACTTGTCAGGCACGCGTGCGAATGTATCTGTCAGTAAGAGGTAGGAGGGGAGAGAGTGAACATAGAGAGAACTTGTCAGGCACGCATGTGAATGTATCTGTCAGTAAGAGGTAGGAGGGGAGAGAGTGAACATATGGAGAACTTGTCAGGCACGCGTGTGAATGTGTCTGTCAGTAAGAGGTAGGAGGGGAGAGAGTGAACATAGAGAGAACTTATCAGGCACGTATGTGAATGTATCTGTCAGTAAGAGGTAGGAGGGGAGAGAGTGAACACATAGAGAACATGTCAGGCACGTATGTGAAATGTGTCTGTCAGTAAGAGTAGGAGGGTAGAGAGTGAACATATAGAGAACTTGTCAGGCACGGCTGTGAATGTTCTGTCAGTAAGAGGTAGGAAGGGAGAGAGTGAACATATAGAGAACTTGTCAGGCACGCGTGTGAATGTGTCTGTCAGTAAGAGGTAGGAAGGGAGAGAGTGAACATATAGAGAACATGTCAGGCACGTATGTGAATGTGTCTGTCAGTAAGAGGTAGGAGGGGAGAGAGTGAACATATAGAGAACATGTCAGGGGCACGCGTGTGAATGTGTCGTTCAGTAGAGGTAGGAAGGGGAGAGAGTGAACATATAGAGAACTGTCAGGCACGTATGTGAATGTGTCTGTCAGTAAGAGGTAGGAGGGGGAGAGAGTGAACATATAGAGAACTTGTCAGGCACGCGTGTGAATGTGTCTGTCAGTAAGAGGTAGGTAGGGAGAGAGTGAACATATAGAGAACATGTCAGGCACGTATGTGAATGTATCTATCAGTAAGAGGTAGGAGGGGAGAGAGTGAACACATAGAGAACATGTCAGGCATGTATGTGAATGTGTCTGTCAGTAAGAGGTAGGAGGGGAGAGAGTGAACATATAGAGAACTTGTCAGGCACGCGTGTGAATGTGTCTGTCAGTAAGCAGGTAGGAAGGGAGAGAGGTGAACATATAGAGAACTTGTCAGGCACGCGTGTGAATGTGTCTGTCAGTAGAGGTAGGAAGGGAGAGAGTGAACATATAAGACATGTCAGGCACGTATGTGATGTATCTGTCAGTAAGAGGTAGGAGGGGAGAGAGTGAACATATAGAGAACATGTCAGTGGATCGTAATGTGAATGTGTCTGTCAGTAAGAGGTAGGAGGGGAGAGAGTGAACATATAGAGAACTTGTCAGGCACGCGTGTGAATGTGTCTGTCAGTAAGAGGTAGGAAGGGAGAGAGTGAACATATAGAGAACATGTCAGGCACATATGTGAATGTGTCTGTCAGTAAGAGGTAGGAGGGGAGGCAGTGAACA
>NW_021820864.1:85441-106390 GCF_901001135.1 Rhinatrema bivittatum | reverse complement strand
AACAAAAGTAAAAACCTTTT
The DNA here is from genome assembly GCF_901001135.1 of Rhinatrema bivittatum. Lineage (NCBI taxonomy): Eukaryota > Metazoa > Chordata > Amphibia > Gymnophiona > Rhinatrematidae > Rhinatrema > Rhinatrema bivittatum. The sequence continues at coordinate 106,370 of NW_021820864.1, read as the reverse complement.
TTTTTTTTTTTAACAGAAAAAAACGCGCTGTCCCTGGTTCTGAAAGCCCTATTTCCTGCAGGGGTGAGTGAACCAGGCTCCCTGGTGTCACCCCTGACGCTGCCACTAGCTCAGCCGGGTCCTCAACCCTGGCAGCGGCCTCAACCGGGGGAGGGTAGTCCCCTCAGGACCTCTCAACTCCCCTGGGAGGCAGGGCACCCGAGACTAAGGGAATAAAAGAAAAAAACCCCAATTTGGTATATAAACAACTATGCCTAACAAAAAAGCCTAGCCCAAAAAATTCAAACCTGACTAACACCAACACCAGAATCAGGTCAGGCAGGGCTGTGACTGGACCTGCACCATCTACTGGAGACAGAGTAAGACTGAGGGGCTGTGACTGGCACAGGGGCATATATGGCTCCGCCCACAAGTTTTAATCTGTCTCCATCTACTGGTGCGGAGTCACAACCCAGGTGTCCTGGACTGATCCTGGTATGTACAGGGAATATTAATTACTCAGGCATGCACTGCCTGGGACTGGGGCTTCAGAGAATTAATTACTCAGGCATGCACTGCCTGGGACTGGGGCTGTAGATTATTAATTACTCAGGCATGCACTACCTGGGACTGGAGCTGTAGATTATTAATTACTCAGGCATGCACTACCTGGGACTGGAGCTGTAGATTATTAATTACTCAGGCATGCACTGCCTGGGACTGGAGCTGTAGATTATTAATTACTCAGGCATGCACTGCCTGGGACTGGGGCTGTAGATTATTAATTACTCAGGCATGCACTACCTGGGACTGGAGCTGTAGATTATTAATTACTCAGGCATGCACTACCTGGGACTGGAGCTGTAGATTATTAATTACTCAGGCATGCACTGCCTGGGACTGCGGCTGTAGATTATTAATTACTCAGGCATGCACTGCCTGGGACTGGGGCTGTAGATTATTAATTACTCAGGCATGCAGTACCTGGGACTGGAGCTGTAGATTATTAATTACTCAGGCATGCACTACCTGGGACTGGAGCTGTAGATTATTAATTACTCAGGCATGCACTACCTGGGACTGGAGCTGTACATTATTAATTACTCAGGCATGCACTGCCTGGGACTGGGGCTGTAGATTATTAATTACTCAGGCATGCACTGCCTGGGACTGGGGCTTCAGAGAACTAATTACTCAGGCATGCACTGCCTGGGACTGGGGCTTCAGAGAACTAATTACTCAGGCATGCACTGCCTGGGACTGGGGCTTCAGAGAACTAATTACTCAGGCATGCACTGCCTGGGACTGGGGCTTCAGAGAACTAATTACTCAGGCATGCACTGCCTGGGACGGGAGCTGTAGAGTATTAATTACTCAGGCATGCAGTACCTGGGGCTGGGGCTATAGAGAATTAATTACTCAGGCATGCACTGCCTGGGACTGGGGCTTCAGAGAACTAATTACTCAGGCATGCAGTACCTGGGACTGGGGCTGTAGAGTATTAATTACTCAGGCATGGACTGCCTGGGACTGGGGCTGTAGATTATTAATTACTCAGGCATGCACTGCCTGGGACAGGGGCTTCAGAGAATTAATTACTCAGGCATGCAGTACCTGGGACTGGGGCTGTAGAGTATTAATTACTCAGGCATGCACTGCCTGGGACTGGGGCTTCAGAGAACTAATTACTCAGGCATGCAGTACCTGGGACTGGGGCTGTAGAGTATTAATTACTCAGGCATGCACTGCCTGGGACTGGGGCTTCAGAGAACTAATTACTCAGGCATGCAGTACCTGGGACTGGGGCTGTAGAGTATTAATTACTCAGGCATGCACTGCCTGGGACTGGGGCTTCAGAGAACTAATTACTCAGGCATGCACTACCTGGGACTGGGGCTGTAGATTATTAATTACTCAGGCATGCACTGCCTGGGACTGGGGCTGTAGATTATTAATTACTCAGGCATGCACGGCCTGGGACTGGGGCTTCAGAGAACTAATTACTCAGGCATGCAGTACCTGGGACTGGAGCTGTAGAGTATTAATAACTCAGGCATGCACTGCCTGGGACTGGGGCTTCAGAGAACTAATTACTCAGGCATGCACTGCCTGGGACTGGGGCTTCAGAGAACTAATTACTCAGGCATGCAGTACCTGGGACTGGAGCTGTAGAGAATTAATTACTCAGGCATGCACTGCCTGGGACTGGGGCTGTAGAATATTAATTACTCAGGCATGCACTGCCTGGGACTGGGGCTGTAGATTATTAATTACTCAGGCATGCATTGCCTGGGACTGGGGCTTCAGAGAACTAATTACTCAGGCATGCAGTACCTGGGACTGGGGCTGTAGAGTATTAATTACTCAGGCATGCACTGCCTGGGACTGGGGCTTCAGAGAACTAATTACTCAGGCATGCAGTACCTGGGACTGGGGCTGTAGAGTATTAATTACTCAGGCATGCACTGCCTGGGACTGGGGCTTCAGAGAACTAATTACTCAGGCATGCAGTACCTGGGACTGGGGCTGTAGAGTATTAATTACTCAGGCATGCACTGCCTGGGACTGGGCTTCAGAGAACTAATTACTCAGGCATGCAGTACCTGGGACTGGGGCTGTAGAGTATTAATTACTCAGGCATGCACTGCCTGGGACTGGGGCTCCAGAGAACTAATTACTCAGGCATGCAGTACCTGGGACTGGGGCTGTAGAGTATTAATTACTCAGGCATGCACTGCCTGGGACTGGGGCTTCAGAGAACTAATTACTCAGGCATGCAGTACCTGGGACTGGAGCTGTAGATTATTAATTACTCAGGCATGCACTACCTGGGACTGGGGCTTCAGAGAACTAATTACTCAGGCATGCACTGCCTGGGACTGGGGCTTCAGAGAACTAATTACTCAGGCATGCAGTACCTGGGACTGGAGCTGTAGATTATTAATTACTCAGGCATGCACTGCCTGGGACTGGGGCTGTAGATTATTAATTACTCAGGAATGCACTACCTGGGACTGGAGCTGTAGATTATTAATTACTCAGGCATGCACTACCTGGGACTGGAGCTGTAGATTATTAATTACTCAGGCATGCACTGCCTGCGTCTGGGGCTGCAGAGTATTAATTACCTAGGTGAATGCTTCGAGGGAATTCCACAAATCTGCTTTTGCCGTACTTATTCACAGAGCAGATGCGGAATCTGTAGTTGGACTCAGCGGGGACACTGTCCCCCAGGATCTCCACAGCACTGGCGCAGTCCGTTGTGAAACATTGCACCCAGTCCTTCTCACCCAGCTCCTGTCGCTCCACGATGAAGGTGCGCACGGGGGTCCCCAATGTATCAGGAGGAGGACACCAGCTGAGAAGGACACCGTTGGGCTTTTCTTTTATGTTTGCTGCCACAGGAGCACCTGGAGGGACTCTCGCTACACCTGCATCAAACAAAAGTGTCAACTTTATTGTCTGAACTATCAAAGACAAGAAAATTAAGAAAGAGAGTGAAGGATGTGAGATCTGTCCTGCCCCTCCCCCTCCTTCCAAACAGAGCAGCAGTTCAGTACAGAAAACAAGTTTACCTTTACTGGGAAGGATTCACACTGCCCTGCTCCGAACTGCACAGGACACATGTACGAGTGCCAGGATTCACACTGCCCTGCTCCGAGCTGCACAGGACACATGTACTAGTGCCAGGATTCACACTGCCCTGCTCCGAGCTGCACAGGACACACGTACTAGTGCCAGGATTCACACTGCCCTGCTCTGAGCTGCACAGGACACACGTACGAGTGCCAGGATTCACACTGCCCTTCTCTGAGCTGCACAGGACACATGTACTAGTGCCAGGATTCACACTGCCCTGCTCTGAGCTGCACAGGACTCATGTTCGAGTCCCAGGAGTTACACTGCCCTGCTCTGAGCTGCACAGGACACATGTACTAGTGCCAGGATTCACACTGCCCTGCTCTGAGCTGCACAGGACACACGTACGGGTGCCAGGATTCACACTGCCCTGCTCTGAGCTGCACAGGACACATGTACGAGTCCCAGGAGTCACACTGCCCTGCTCTGAGCTGTACAGGACATACGTACGAGTGCCAGGATTCACACTGCCCTGCTCTGAGCTGCACAGGACACACGTACGGGTGCCAGGATTCACACTGCCCTGCTCTGAGCTGCACAGGACACATGTACGAGTCCCAGGAGTCACACTGCCCTGCTCTGAGCTGTACAGGACACACGTACGAGTGCCAGGATTCACACTGCCCTGCTCTGAGCTGCACAGGACACACGTACGAGTGCCCGGAGTCACAGTGCCCTGCTCTGAGCTGCACAGGACACACGTACGAGTGCCCGGAGTCACAGTGCCCTGCTCTGAGCTGCAGAGGACAGACGTACGAGTGCCAGGATTCACACTGCCCAGCTCTGAGCTGCACAGGGCACACGTACGAGTGCCAGGATTCACACTGCCCTGATCTGAGCTGCACAGGACACACGTACGAGTGCCAGGATTCACACTGCCCTGCTCTGAGCTGCACAGGACACACGTACGAGTGCCAGGATTCACACTGCCCTGCTCTGAGCTGCACAGGACACATGTACGAGTGCCAGGATTCACACTGCCCTGCTCTGAGCTGCACAGGACACACGTACGGGTGCCAGGATTCACACTGCCCTGCTCTGAGCTGCACAGGACACACGTACTGGCGCCAGGATTCACACTGCCCTGCTCTGAGCTGCACAGGACACACGTACGAGTGCCAGGATTCACACTCCCCTGCTCTGAGCTACACAGGACACACGTACGGCTGCCAGGATTCACACTGCCCTGCTCTGAGCTGCACAGGACACACGTACTAGCGCCAGGATTCACACTGCCCTGCTCTGAGCTGCACAGGACACACGTACGAGTGCCAGGATTCACACTGCCCTGCTCTGAGCTGCACAGGACACATGTACGAGTGCCAGGATTCACACTGCCCTGCTCTGAGCTGCACAGGACACATGTATGAGTGCCAGGATTCACAGATTGTAATTCCTTTAGCAGGCATTGTCTCTTATGTTGATCTGTACAGCATTACATGCACCTTGTGCTAGTGTATAAATGTTTAATAGTAGTAGTACTGGTGTTCTAAGGTTTGGTGCAACATTTGCATTGCTGTCTTTTCTTAACCCTACGGCACTTAAAACCTTTCCTTTCCCCCAACGACTTCAGAACAGTCCTCCAACTACTCATCTTCTCCAACCTGGATTACTGCAACTCCCTGCTATTCAACCTACCTCTCACCACCATCCGACCTCTCTAAATCCTGCAAAACACAGCTGCCAGAATACTCACTGGAACGAAAAAATACGATCACATTACTCCTACTCTCCCTATCTCTCCCTGCCAATATCCTATCCCTATACCTATCCCTGCCAATATCCCCTCAGTGGTAACACGCTAGAGAACTATATAGATCTTCTCTAGAAATCACATGATCTTTGGCAGTCTATTATCAAAACCCAACCTCTAGCCTATATTAGGCACCGCTCATGTTAATTATGTTATTACCCCCTTATATCTTAATCCAAGTTAATTCGACCTGTTCATTGTAAGACATTTACTTGTCATTGTTGTTATTGTTTAAAATGTAAACCGAATTGATCAATAATTTTGTTATTGGAAAGTCGGTATAGAAAAATGCTAAATAAATAAAATAAATACTCTCATTTCACTACACTGCTCCCAATAAAATACAGGTTAGACTACAGAATACTATCCATAATACTCAAAATAATACATGAAGAACGAACAAATTGGCTAAGTGCTTCCATAAAACTCCACTCACCAAAACAAAATCTCCGTTCAGCTAAGAAAGGTCTATTAAAAATTCCACCTGCTCGTCACAAACTTACCTCAACTCGGAAGAGAACCATATCCCTAGGAATCCCTGAACTAACCCAACTGAGAACACAACAAAACCTAAAAACCTTCAAAAAAGAGCAATCTCCTAATTCATCACCACGCAAATAAATCGTACTCCTGAATTCTCCAATTCTATCACATTTTGATGTATTCCCTGCTTCCTTCTTTTCAGCAGGTTCCTCGCACAGGATCACAAATTATATTATAGCTTAATTACCTCCCAGTCCCTTATTTGTACAATATTTCTCTATTAATTACATTAACTAGATTGTCTCTGCAGTTTTAGGTGTAAAGCACTGTTGCTATCTCTTCATATTTATTCCCTTTAATTAAATATTTTATTGCTATTTATCATTAATTAGTTGTATTATCTTTATTGTATTTTTCAGTTTCATATCTGTCTTCTCAGTTTCAATTGTAAAGCGCTGTTGCTATCCTCATGTTAATTGTGAACCAATGTGATGTTACTAAATGAATGTCGGTATAGAAAATCATGCAAATTAATAAATAACTAAAAACTTGGATGTTCACGAAAGCCTACCAAAACGCCTTATGACTCTGTGCTACAATTTCCCTCCCTATCAGCCCATAAAAACTTGCAGAACCAATCCAAAGCACATAATTTAACCTGTACAATTTATAACGTAAAAGCACGTGATCTAACCTGTACATTTTATAACGTAAAAGCACGTAATCTAACCTGTACAATTTATAACGACTAAGACAACTATGTTAACAAGCGTATGAATTTTGGAACACTCTGTTAAACATCGAAACTTTGTAAACCGTTGTGATGGCAAAACCAAACGACGGTATATAAAACTGGATAAATAAATCAAATAAATAAATACAATATTGTTGCTGTTTCAGTTTGGGAGGTTTGCTAATATTATCTGAATAACATTTTCTAATTTCACAACATAAGGAATGTGGTTTTGTAAGTTGCCTAGTAAGCAGAAGCAACACTACTAAAAGTATAATGACCTTACAAGTTGAATGAATTACACACCTATAACACCCACCCTGCAATAGACTCTAACACACAACAATATTGATTATGTTTGCCCATCTCTCCTAATCACTAGAGGTGAGTGTTAGTGTTAGGACCTGGAGCGTGGACCCTTGTTCTGCGGTAGAGTCTGTACGGCCGTTAAAAGACGGAACTCCTCGACGGCTTCTACCGTCAGATGGCGAGGCCTGTTGAAGACGTGAACCGGACTTCGCCCTGGAAGCACGTGAGCCTCCCAGGAGGAGCCTGTAGGGCCACGGCCGCTGGGACTTAGGCGACTCCCAGAAGACAGAAGATGGTCTGGATGCAGGCGCCTCCTGCAGGTCGTGGTTTCCAGACGGCTGGCGCCTCCAGCAGGTCGTAAATGATCTCTGTAGGGAGTTTGATGAAATCCAACAAGCCGGTCCCAGCGTCAGCAACCAAACATAGTCCGCAGCCAGTCCAGGGGTCGAAATCCAGAGTGAGGTCCAAAGCCGGTCCAAGGGTCAAAATCCAGAGCGAGGTCCAAAGCCGGTCCAAGGGTCGGTGTCCAGTGCGTAGTCCAAAGCCAATCCGAGGTCAGAATCCAAAGCGAGGTCCAAATCCAATCCGAAGTCGTAAACCAGAAGAATCAATCAGCAGGAAAGGCAGAGTAGAAGCGGGACGAAGAACCAGGATACCAGGAACGCAGGAACCAAGCAAGACCTCAATACCAAGGCAAGTACTGAATGCTCAGCCCTTGCCTTAAATACAGGAACCTGAGGGAGGAGCTTCGGAGGGAGCCATGACACTTCCTGTCATGGCCCCTTTAAGAATCCTCTTCAGCCGCGCACGCGGCCCTATGGGCAGAAGGGGGAGGAGCCAAAGTCCCGCGGAGCCATGCTGCCGACCCTCTAGCAGCGGACCGTAGGAAGAAGAGGAAAACAAGAAAGAAGACTGCCAGCAACATGCAGGCAGCTTCCATAACCCAGCGAACCGGGTGAGTGAGGAGGCAGACGTCGGCCAGGGAAGCTACTGCGGCCGACCGCGGCCGGCGGCCATGACACTCGGTCCCGGTCACGGCCTGCTGCGGCCAACGCCGCTGACAGTTAGATCTTGTTGTGGGTGATATTATTTGGCATAGTAAGCAGAAAATTCTGAGTTCAAACCGACCAACCATTTTAGAGATTACCTTCTAATCTATATAATAATTCAGGGACTCATATACTATATATATTCATTGGGATAGAGATAACCTCCCTCTATGCATTAATGCAGGGACTCGCACATCTGTATATTAGTATGCGTGGTATCCTCCCTCTATGCATTAAGGCAGGGATTCACACACCTGTATATTAGAATCAGGGCCGTATCCTAATTCTATGCATTAAGGCAGGGACTCACACACCTGTATATTAGCATAAGGGAGGCATATGCTACCTCTATGCATTAAGGAAGGCACTCACACACCTTTATATTCACATGAGGGTGGGTTTGCTAACTTTATGCATTAAGGCAAGTACTCACACACCTGTATATTACCTGTATATTACCAAACAAAAGCTTAGAAAAAAAAGAAAAGGAATGGAAACGCCATAAATCAACTGAACAACTGACTCAATACCGAAAACAGCTACCCTACTATAAAAAAATAATTCTTGAAGCCAAAAAAAATTACTTTAGTACCAAGATTGAAAAATTCATGAATAATCCTAGAACCCTATTCAAAATAGTCAATAACCTCACCAAAGATACAACTAACTCCCCTGATAATTTACCAGAGAATAGATGCAATGAAATTGCACAATTTTTCAGTGATAAAATTGAGAACCTAAGAACCAAAATACCAAAGACACCCAAACAAGAGATTAAAATGTGTACAAGAGATGCCACACAATGGTCCGAGTTCCCTGATATATCAAGCCTTGAAGTAGAAAACTTGCTTAAACAGCTAAATCTGATCCCACATAATATAGATACATTACCCATTTTAGAACTCAAAAGGTTTCCTGAGGTTACTGCCACAGCCCTAGCAAAAATTATAAACCTTTCCCTTGAAGAAGGGTATATTCCAGATATATTGAAAGGAGCAATAATTAAGCCAATATTAAAGAAAAAAAACATGGACCCCCTATCTCTAACCAATTACAGACCAGTATCAACCCCCCCATTAATTGCAAAATTAATTTAGAAAACAGTTCAAAACCAACTATCAGAGCATTTAGAAAATGACAATATCCTTTACCCATCACAACACGGATTTCGAAAACATTACAGCACAGAAACACTATTACTCGCACTAACAGACAATATACTAAAAGGATTCGACAGTGGAAAACATTACATTTTCGTACTACTTGATCTATCATCAGCATTTGACACAGAGATATAAGGGTAGGAGTGATGTGATCATGTTTTTTAGATCCAGTGAGTATTCTTGCAGTTGGGTTTTGAAGGATCTGTAGTGGGCGGATGGTATTAAGAGGTAGGTTGAATAATAGGGAATTGAATAATAGGGAATTAATGTAGGGATTCACACACCTGTATATTAGCATGCGTGGTATCCTACCTCTATACATTAAGACAGGGACTCTCACACCCGTATATTAGCATGTGGGATATCCTTCCTCTATGCATTAATGTAGGGACTCACACACCTGTGTATTAGCATAAGGGCTATCCTCCCTCTATGCATTAGTGTACGGAATCTCACACCTGTACATTAGCAAGCATGGTATCCTTCCTCTATGCATTAAGACAGAGACTCTCACACCTATATATTAGCATGCGTGGTTTCCTTTCTCTACGCATTAAGACAGGGACTCTCACACCTGTATATTAGCATGCATGGTATCCTAGCTCTATGCATTAAGACAGGGACTCTCACACCTGTATATTAGCATGCATGGTATCCTAGCTCTACGCATTAAGACAGGGACTCTCACACCTGTATATTAGCATGCATGGTATCCTTCCTCTACGCATTAAGACAGGGACTCTTACACCTGTGTATTAGAATGCGTGGTATCCTTCCTCTACGCATTAAGACAGAGACTCTCACATCTATATTAGAATGCGTGGTATCCTAGCTCTATGCATTAAGACAGGGACTCTCACACCTGTATATTAGCATGCATGGTATCCTTCCTCTACGCATTAAGACAGGGACTCTCACACCTGTATATTAGCATGCGTGGTATCCTAGCTCTATGCATTAAGACAGGGACTCCCACACCTGTATATTAGCATGCATGGTATCCTTCCTCTACGCATTAAGACAGGGACTCTTACATCTGTATATTAGCATGCGTGGTATACGTCCTCTACGCATTAAGACAGAGACTCTCACACCTGTATATTAGCATGCGTGGTATCCTAGCTCTATGAATTAAGACAGGGACTCTTATACCTGTATATTAGCATGCGTGGTATCCTTCCTCTACACATTAAGACAGAGACTCTCAAACCTAAGAACATAAGAACATAAGAAATTGCTATGCTGGGTCAGACCAAGGGTCCATCAAGCCCAGCATCCTGTTTCCGACAGAGGCCAAAACCAGGCCACAAGAACCTGGCAATTTCCCAAACACGAAGAAGATCCCATGCTACTGATGCAATTAATAGCAGTGGCTATTTCCTAAGTAAAATTGATTAATAGCCATTAATGGACTTCTCCTCCAAGAACTTATCCAAACCTTTTTTGAACCCAGCTACACTAACTTCACTAACCACATCCTCTGGCAACAAATTCCAGAGCTTTATTGTGCGTTGAGTGAAAAAGAATTTTCTCCGATTAGTCTTAAATGTGCTACTTGCTAACTTCATGGAATGCCCCATAGTCCTTCTATTATTCGAAAGTGAAAATAACCGAGTCACATCTACTCATTCAAGACTTCTCATGATCTTAAAGACTTCTATCATATCCCCCCTCAGCCGTCTCTTCTCCAAGCTGAACAGCCCTAACCTCTTCAGCCTTTCCTCATAGGGAAGCTCTTCCATCCCCTTTATCATTTTGGTTGCCCTTCTCTGTACCTTCTCCATCGCAATTATATCTCTTTTCAAGGTGCGGTCTCACCATGGAGCGATACAGAGGCATTATGACATTTTCCGTTCTATTAACCATTCCCTTCCTAATAATTCCTAACATTCTGTTTGCTTTTTTGACTGCTGCAGCACACTGAACCGACGATTTCAAAGTATTATCCACTATGATGCCTAGATCTTTTTCCTGGGTGGTAGCTCCTAATATGAAACCTAACATCATGTAACTACAGCAAGGGTTATTTTTCCCTATATGCAACACCTTGCACTTGTCCACATTAAATTTCATCTGCCATTTGGATGCCCAATCTTCAAGTCTTGCAAGGTCCTCCTGTAATGTATCACAGTCTGCTTGTGATTTAATTACTCTGAATAATTTTGTATCATCCGCAAATTTGATAACCTCACTCGTCGTATTCCTTTCCAGATCATTTATATATATATTGAAAAGCACCGGTCCAAGTACAGATCCCTGAGGCACTCCACTGTTTACCCTTTTCCACTGAGAAAATTGACCATTTAATCCTACTCTCTGTTTCCTGTCTTTTAACCAGTTTGTAATCCACAAAAGGACACCGTCTCCTATCCCATGACTTTTTAGCTTTCGTAGAAGCCTCTCATGAGGGACTTTGTCAAACGCCTTCTGAAAATCCAAGTACACTACATCTACCGGTTCACCTTTATCCACATGTTTATTAACACCTTCAAAAAAATGAAGCAGATTTGTGAGGCAAGACTTCCCCTGGGTAAATCCATGTATACTGTGCTCCATTAAACCATGACTTTCTACATGCTCTATGATTTTGATTTTGAGAATAGTTTCCACTATTTTTTCCGGCAGTGAAGTCAGACTAACTGGTCTTTAGTTTCCTGGATCACCCCTGGAGCCCTTTTAAATATTGGGGTTACATTAGCCACCTTCCAGTCTTCAAGTACAATGGATGATTTTAATGATAGGTTACAAATTTTAACTAATAGATCTGATATTTCATTTTTGAGTTCCTTCAGTACCCTAGGATGCATACCATCCTGTCCAGGTGATTTGCTACTCTTTAGTTTGTCAATCTGGCCTACTACATCTTCCAGGTTCACAGTGATTTGGTTCAGTTTCTGTCACACCTGAATATTAGCATGCATGGTATCTTCCTCTATGCATTAATGTAGGAACTCATACATCTGTGTATTAGCATGCAGGATATCATATATATATGCATTAATGCAGTGACTCACACACCTATTTATTAGCATGTGGGATATTCTTCCTCTATGCATTAATTTAGGGATTCACACACCTGTATATTAGCATGTGGGATACCCTACCTCTATACATTAAGACAAGGACTCTCACACCTGTATATTAGCATGTGTGGTATCCTTCCTCTACGCATAAAGACAGGGACTCTTACACCTGTGTATTATCAAGCATGGTATCCTTCCTCTATGCATTAATACAAGGACTTGTACACCTGTATATTAGCATATGGGGTATCCTACATCTATGCATTAAGACAGGGACTCTCATACCTGTTTATTAGCATGTGTGGTATCCTTCCTCAATGCCTTAATGTAGGAACTCACACATCTGTGTATTAGCATTCAGGTTATCATATATCTATCCATTAATGCAGGGACTCGCATACCTATATATCAGCATGTGGGGTATCCTTCCATTATGCATTAAGACAGGGACTCTCACAACTATATATTAGCATTTATTTATTTATTTATTTATTTATAGATTTTTCTATACCGGCATTCGAGATTAGGAACCCCATCATGCCGGTTTACAAATAACGAGAGGGTGTGCACAAAAAACAGAACATAAACAAGTGCAAAGAAATAAAAGTTACATTACAACAGGGTCATAAAACTGGGGAGAGAATTAGAGTAAGATAGTTGAGTAGTAAAGATGAATTATTTACATTAATAATTTACATAATATTGTGTAGTGTCTTATAAGATGTTACTGTCTTTCAATATGGATCTGGGAAGGCTTGTTTAAATAGCCATGTCTTAAGCCTTTTTCTGAAAGTAGGAAGGCATGGTTCTTGTCTTAGATCGGGAGGAATAGAGTTCCATAGTGAAGGTCCGGCTGTGGAAAAGGCTCGGTCTCTGTAGGTTAGGTGTTGAGTGGTTTTGGTTTGTGGAACAAGGAGTGATCCTTTGTAGGCTTCTCTGATGGGTCTGGTGGATGTGTGCTTTCTGAGTGGAATTTGAAGATTGAGGGATGCTTGGTGATGGATAGTCTTGTAGATGATAGTGAGGGATTTGTGGATAATTCTAAAGTGTATTGGCAGCCAGTGCAAGTTCTTGAGAATAGGAGAGATGTGGTCTCTTCTCCTGGTGTTAGTCAGAATTCTCGCAGCTGAATTCTGAAGCATCTGAAGGGGTTTAATGGAAGCAGAAGGGAGACCTAATAAGATGGAATTGCAGTAGTCTATCTTAGAAAAGATTACTGCTTGAAGGACCGTTCTGAAGTCTCGCATGTGAAGGAGCGGTTTGATTCTTTTAAGTACTTGAAGTTTATAGAATCCGTCTTTAGTAGTTTGTTTGATGAAGGATTTTAGATTAAGATGGTTGTCGATAATTGCACCTAAATCCCTTGTTTGGGTGGTAAGATGGTGGGTTAGAGGACATGGAGGTGGGTTGCTATTTTCTGGTGAGATGATGAGCAGTTCCGTCTTGGCTGTATTTAATATCAGGTTTAGACTCGAGAGGAGGCGATTGATTTCTTTAAGGCAAATTTCCCAAAATTCAAGAGTTTTGGAGATGGTTTCTTTGATGGGGATCAAGATCTGCACATCGTCTGCATATAGGAAGTGAGTTAGTTTCAAGTGGGTTAGCAGTTGACATAGCGGTAGAAGGTAAATATTAAAGAGTGTAGGGGATAGGGAGGAGCCTTGAGGAACTCCAAAAGCTGAAGAGAAGCGGGAGGATTCCTTATTATGTATCTTGACCTTATAGCCTCTGTTGTTGAGGAAAGTATTGAACCATGATAGGGCAGTTCCTGAGATTCCTATGTTCGCAAGTTGATTGATGAGGATGGAGTGTTTGACGGTATCAAATGCGGCCGAAAGGTCCAAAAGGATAAGTAGAAAGGATTGGCCTTTGTCTAGCCCCATGATGATGTGGTCTGTCAGGGATATGAGTAGCGTCTCTGTGCTTAAAGCTTTACGGAAACCATGTTGTGAGGGGTAAAGTATTTTGTGATCTTCAATGTAGTTGGAGAGTTGAGTGTTGACCAGCTTTTCCATTATCTTGGCAATAAATGGAAGATTGGAGATCGGACGAAAGTTGTTGGGGTCCTTGGGGTCTAGATTAGGTTTCTTTAAGAGTGGTTTTAGCGAAGCTAGTTTTAGGTCTTCTGGAAATAGACCCTGGGATAATGAGCAGTTTATGATATCTGCCAGAGTTTTGGATATCGTTTCCGGTATTAGAAGGAGGAGCTTTGTGGGTATTTGGTCGAAGGGGTGGGATGAAGGTTTCATTTTTTTAAGTAACAGAATAATCTCATAGGCTGTGATGGGTTGGAATGATTCAAAGGAGGTTCCTTTGTTTTGTATCTGTGGCGCATTAGGACGAGAATTGTTGCTGGGGGTCAGTCGCTTTAGCAGGTTAGATATTTTGTCTTGGAAGAAAATAGCCAATTCCTCGGCTTTAGATTGAGCTAGGTCTATGGGAATATCTGGTATGTTGATGTGTGTCAGGTTAGATATGTAAGCAAAAAGAGCTTTGGCGTCAAATACAAGGTCATGAATCTTGCTAGCATAGTAATCCCTTTTTGATTTTTGGGTAGAGTTCTTGTAGTGATGTAGAGCTAGTTTGTAGGCGGCTAAGGTGCTGGGGCAGGGTGCCTTACGCCATTTGCTTTCTTTGTGTCTTAGGCTTTGTTTAAGTTTATGGAGGTTGTTTGAGAACCATGGTTGTCTTTTTGCTGGGTTTGGGTTTAGATTTTTTGCTGATAGTGGACAAAGTTTGTTTGCTACTGCCTCAGTGATGTTGTTCCAGGAGAGGATGGCTGAGTTAGGGTCAGAGAGGTTAATGTGAGGAAGCTCTGAGGTGAGCTGGCTGTTAAGGTCGTCGGATGAGCAGGGTCTTCTGTAGAGAAATGAGGATTTCGATGGGGGATGTTTTCTGAATTGTGTCAGAGAAAAAGTGACGGTGATTAGAGAATGATCTGACCATGGGACAGGGGTGCAGGAAGGAGGTGAGGTGTATTTGATCCCAGTATTTACGAAGATAAGGTCCAAGGTGTGTCCAGCTTTATGGGTGGGTTTGTTAATGATCTGTTCAAATCCCATAGCTGAGAGGGCAGTAAGTAGAGCTTCGCAATTGGTGGTGGGTGTAGGGTTATCAACATGTAAGTTAAAATCTCCTAAAATTATAGCCGGGGATTCCAGATTTAAGTGTGTAGTAATTATTTCTACAATGGGGGAGGCATCTGAATCCAGAACGCTTGGAGGGGCATACACGAGTAGGACTTGGAGTTGAGCTGTTTTGAAAAGTCCTATTTCAAGTTTAGGGACTGCTTTGACTGAGAGTTGGTTAAATTTCAAATCTTTTTTGGCTGCCAAAAGAATGCCCCCTCCTCTTTTTTTGAGACGAGGGAGGGAAAAGAAGTCGTAGAGGTCGGTGGGGAGTTGATTTATTATAGCAATATCTGTTGGTTTAAGCCAAGTTTCTGTTATGGCACAGATGTCTGGGTTGG
Source organism: Rhinatrema bivittatum (assembly GCF_901001135.1). Classification (NCBI taxonomy): domain Eukaryota; kingdom Metazoa; phylum Chordata; class Amphibia; order Gymnophiona; family Rhinatrematidae; genus Rhinatrema; species Rhinatrema bivittatum. Next base: position 90,770 of record NW_021820864.1, on the reverse strand, counting down.
AGTCCAAAAGATAGTCATTGAGGATCAGAGATTTTTTGGTGAGAGATTGAGCGTTGAATAGCGAAAGGGAAAATAGTGTTAGTCCTAGTAATTGGGTAAGAGGAGAAATCATAATAGGGATAAGGGCTGTGTAGTTGCGGGATCTTTGTAGCAAGGTGGTTTTTCCTGTGGTGAGTAGGTTATGTTGAAGAATCGGAATCTGACATCTCGGCGTCATGCTGACTGTGGTGTTAGTGATGCTCGAGTGATGAGCTCAGATGAGAATTTGAGTGCGTTGAATGGTTGAGTATGGAAATTTGGTGGATGTTGGAGTAGCTGCCTACTGCTGAATGCTGCTGGATCACGCAGTATGAATATTGAGCGGATGATTGTTGATCACACTGTATGAGTGTGAATGCTGTGAGGATGGTTGTTGATCACACCGTGTGAATGCTGTGAGGATGGTTGTTGATCACACCGTGTGAATGCTGTGAGGATGATTGTTCATCACAATGGAAGTCTATGAACAAGCTTAGGAATACAGAGAAATGAAGGATTGGCTAGAATGTCTGGCTAGGTAAGAGAGGGGATCAGCTGATTTAAAGGAGAGTTGTTGGATTAATTGTCTGTAGAGATCTGGAGTAGGAGGAATAGGGAGGGGGAGGTGCGATTCAGACTACTAGTAGCGTTATGAGTCCTGGAGAGGCTGGCCGTTGTGTATGTGAATTGCTGAAGAGGTAACGGGTGCCGTTTTACTCACTGTGCGAAGTTATCTGATGTCTGGGGTGGTTGGACGTCTGCGCGTTGTTCGGTGTCCGGAAGCGGGATTCAATGTAGAAGTTGCGGGTGAGAGAAGGAGACTTTAAGGTTTTGCTCTGCTCTTCGGGTCTGCACGAAGGGGCGCACAAAGGGGCAGGCCCCTTTGACGCGCTCCTTCGGCGCGCGACGCTCGGCGCGCGGCGCTGTTGGGCGGGAGAATTTAAAGGGCTCCGAGGCCTGCCCTTGATTGGCTGCCAGAGCGTGAGCTCAGATTGGCTGGGAGGCGGGTTTATCCGGCGGTGCAGGCAGCGGGGGATCGCCTCGCGATCGGCGGTGGACCCTCCGAGGGCAAGTGTGGGTTTTAGAGGCCTTACCCCGGTGGGTCTGCGGCGCCGATTGCGCAGGCCAGCCCACGATGCGATCGCCGAGCCAAGAGGAGGAAGCGCCGTCGGGCGGGAGAATTTAAAGGGCTCCGAGGCCTGCCCTTGATTGGCTGCCAGAGCGTGAGCTCAGATTGGCTGGGAGGCGGGTTTATCCGGCGGTGCAGGCAGCGGGGGATCGCCTCGCGATCGGCGGTGGACCCTCCGAGGGCAAGTGTGGGTTTTAGAGGCCTTACCCCGGTGGGTCTGCGGCGCCGATTGCGCAGGCCAGCCCACGATGCGATCGCCGAGCCAAGAGGAGGAAGCGCCGTCGGGCGGGAGAATTTAAAGGGCTCCGAGGCCTGCCCTTGATTGGCTGCCAGAGCGTGAGCTCAGATTGGCTGGGAGGCGGGTTTATCCGGCGGTGCAGGCAGCGGGGGATCGCCTCGCGATCGGCGGTGGACCCTCCGAGGGCAAGTGTGGGTTTTAGAGGCCTTACCCCGGTGGGTCTGCGGCGCCGATTGCGCAGGCCAGCCCACGATGCGATCGCCGAGCCAAGAGGAGGAAGCGCCGTCGGGCGGGAGAATTTAAAGGGCTCCGAGGCCTGCCCTTGATTGGCTGCCAGAGCGTGAGCTCAGATTGGCTGGGAGGCGGGTTTATCCGGCGGTGCAGGCAGCGGGGGATCGCCTCGCGATCGGCGGTGGACCCTCCGAGGGCAAGTGTGGGTTTTAGAGGCCTTACCCCGGTGGGTCTGCGGCGCCGATTGCGCAGGCCAGCCCACGATGCGATCGCCGAGCCAAGAGGAGGAAGCGCCGTCGGGCGGGAGAATTTAAAGGGCTCCGAGGCCTGCCCTTGATTGGCTGCCAGAGCGTGAGCTCAGATTGGCTGGGAGGCGGGTTTATCCGGCGGTGCAGGCAGCGGGGGATCGCCTCGCGATCGGCGGTGGACCCTCCGAGGGCAAGTGTGGGTTTTAGAGGCCTTACCCCGGTGGGTCTGCGGCGCCGATTGCGCAGGCCAGCCCACGATGCGATAGCATGTGAGGTATCCTACCTCTATTCATTAAGACAGGGAATCTCACATTTGTATATTAGCATGTGGGAAATCCTTCTTCTATGCATTAATTTAGGGATTAACACACCTGTATATTAGCATGTGGGGTACCCTAACTCTATACATTAAGACAAGGACTTTCCCACCTGTATATTAGCATGTGTGGTATCCTTGCTCTATGCATTAAGACAGGGACTCTCATACCTGTTTATTAGCATGCATGGTATCCTTCCTCTATGTATTAATGCAAGGACTTGTACACCTGTATATTAGAATGTGGGGTATCCTTCCTCTATGCATTAATGAAGGGACTCACACATCTGTATATTAGCCTGTGGGGTATCCTACAACTATGCAATAAGAAAAGTACTCTCACACCTGTATATTTTCATGGGGGGTGTAGGATACCTTTATGCATTAAGGCAGATACTTACACATCTGTATATTAGCATGCGGGGTATCCTATCTCTGTGCATTAAGACATATAGTCACACACCTGTATATTAGCATGGGGGCATATGCTACCTCGATGCATTTAGGAAGGGACTCACACATCTTTATATTCACATGGAGGTGGGTATCTTACCTTTATGCATTAAGGCAGGTACTCACACATCTGTATATTAGCATGCGGGGTATCCTACATCTAATCATTAAGACAGGGATTCTCACAATTGTATATTAGCGTGGGGGGCATATGCTACCTTTATGCAATACGAATAGATACTTACACATCTGTATATTAGCATGGGGGTATCCTATCTCTGTGCATTAAGACATATAGTCACACACCTGTATATTAGCGTGGGGGACATATGCTAACTTTATGCAATACGAATAGATACTTACACATCTGTATATTAGCATGCGGGGTGTCCTATCTCTGTGCATTAAGACATATAGTCACACACCTGTATATTAGCGTGGGGGACATATGCTACCTTTATGCAATACGAATAGATACTTACACATCTGTATATTAGCATGCGGGGTGTCCTATCTCTGTGCATTAAGACATATAGTCACACATCTGTATATTAGCATGCAGGGTATCCTACATCTAATCATTAAGACAGGGATTCTCACAATTGTATATTAGCGTGGGGGGCATATGCTACCTTTATGCAATATGAATAGATACTTACACATCTGTATATTAGCATGGGGGTATCCTATCTCTGTGCATTAAGACATATATTCACACACCTGTATATTAGCATGTGGGGTATCCTATCTATGTGCATGGGGGGCATATGCTACCTTTATGCAATACGAATAGATACTTACACATCTGTATATTAGCATGGGGGTATCCTATCTCTGTGCATTAAGACATATAGTCACACACCTGTATATTAGCGTGGGGGACATATGCTACCTTTATGCAATACGAATAGATACTTACACATCTGTATATTAGCATGCGGGGTGTCCTATCTCTGTGCATTAAGACATATAGTCACACATCTGTATATTAGCATGCAGGGTATCCTACATCTAATCATTAAGACAGGGATTCTCACAATTGTATATTAGCGTGGGGAGCATATGCTACCTTTATGCAATACGAATAGATACTTACACATCTGTATATTAGCATGGAGGTATCCTATCTCTGTGCATTAAGACATATAGTCACACACCTGTATATTAGCGTGGGGGACATATGCTACCATAATGCAATACGAATAGATACTTACACATCTGTATATTAGCATGCGGGGTGTCCTATCTCTGTGCATTAATGTATATGTAATTATTGTTATATATATATATATATATATATATATATATATATATATATATGTTATATATATATATATATATATATTATTGTAAATATATTGTTATATGTAACTGCTTTTCTGCACTATTGTTTAAATGGTAAAGTTTATTATAATTTCACCCCTGTTTCTTGTGAACCAGCATGATGGGACCACCGTCTTGAATGTTGGTATATAAAAAACTTAAATAAATAAATAAAATAAAATTAAGACATATAGTCACACATCTGTATATTAGCATGCAGGGTATCCTACATCTAATCATTAAGACAGGGATTCTCACAATTGTATATTAGCGTGGGGGGCATATGCTACCTTTATGCAATACGAATAGATACTTACACATCTGTATATTAGCATGGGGGTATCCTATCTCTGTGCATTAAGACATATATTCACACACCTGTATATTAGCATGTGGGGTATCCTATCTATGTGCATGGGGGGCATATGCTACCTTTATGCAATACGAATAGATACTTACACACCTGTATATTAGCATGCGGGTTATCCTAGTTCTGTGCATTAAGACATATAGTCACACACCTGTATAAAAAAGGATTGGATAAGTTCTTGAAGGAGAAGTCCATTACCTGCTATTAAGTTCACTTAGAGAATAGCCACTGCCATTAGCAATGGTTACATGGAATAGACTTAGTTTTTGGGTACTTGCCAGTTTCTTATGGCCTGGATTGGCCACTGTTGGAAACAGGATGCTGGGCTTGATGGACCCTTGGTCTGACCCAGTATGGCATTTTCTTATGTTCTTATTTTCTTATGTTCTTATTAGCGTGGGGGGCATATGCTACCTTTATGCAATACGAATAGATACTTACACATCTGTATATTAGCATGGGAGTATCCTATCTCTGTGCATTAAGACATATAGTCACACACCTGTATATTAGCATGTGGGGTATCCTATCTATGTGCATTAAGACATATAGTCACACACCTGTATATTAGCATGGGGGGGCATATGCTACCTTTATGCAATACGAATAGATACTTACACACCTGTATATTAGCATGGGGGTATCCTATCCTCGTGCATTAAGACATATAGTCACACATCTGTATATTAGCATGGGGGTGTCCTATCTCTGTGCATTAAGACATATAGTCACACACCTGTATATTAGCATGGGGGTATCCTATCTCTGTGCATTAAGACATATAGTCACACACCTGTATATTAGCGTGTGGGGCATATGCTACCTTTATGCAATACGAATAGATACTTACACACCTGTATATTAGCATGGGGGTATCCTATCTCTGTGCATTAAGACATATAGTCACACATCTGTATATTAGCATGGGGGTGTCCTATCTCTGTGCATTAAGACATATAGTCACACACCTGTATATTAGCATGGGGGGTATCCTATCTCTGTG
>NW_021820864.1:0-84941 GCF_901001135.1 Rhinatrema bivittatum | reverse complement strand
ATTAGTTCTCTGCAGCCCCAGTCCCAGGCAGTGCATGCCTGAGTAATTAGTTCTCTGCAGTCCCAGTCCCAGGCAGTGCATGCCTGAGTAATTAATTATCTATAGCCCCAGTCCCAGGTAGTGCATGCCTGAGTAATTAATAATCTCCAGACCTAGTCCCAGGCAGTGCATGCCTGAGTAATTAATACTCTACAGCCCCAGTCCCAGGTAGTGCATGCCTGAGTAATTAATAATCTCCAGACCTAGTCCCAGGCAGTGCATGCCTGAGTAATTAGTTCTCTGAAGCCCCAGTCCCAGGCAGTGCATGCCTGAGTAATTAGTTCTTTGAAGCCCCAGTCCCAGGCAGTGCATGCCTGAGTAATTAGTTCTCTGCAGCCCCAGTCCCAGGCAGTGCATGCCTGAGTAATTAATAATTTCCAGACCTAGTCCCAGGCAGTGCATGCCTGAGTAATTAGTTCTCTGAAGCCCCAGTCCCAGGCAGTGCATGCCTGAGTAATTAGTTCTCTGAAGCCATAGTCCCAGGCAGTGCATGCCTGAGTAATTAGTTCTCTGAAGCCCCAGTCCCAGGCAGTGCATGCCTGAGTAATTAGTTTTCTGAAGCCCCAGTCCCAGGCAGTGCATGCCTGAGTAATTAGTTCTCTGAAGCCCCAGTCCCAGGCAGTGCATGCCTGAGTAATTAATACTCTACATCCCCAGTCCCAGGCAGTGCATGCCTGAGTAATTAGTTCTCTGCAGCCCCAGTCCCAGGTAGTGCATGCCTGAGTAATTAGTTCTCTGAAGCCCCGGTCCCAGGCAGTGCATGCCTGAGTAATTAATACTCTACAGCCCCGGTCCCAGGTAGTGCATGCCTGAGTAATTAATTCTCTATAGCCCCAGTCCCAGGCAGTGCATGCCTGAGTAATTAATAATCTACAGCCCCAGTCCCAGGCAGTGCATGCCTGAGTAATTAATTCTCTGCAGCCCCAGTCCCAGGCAGTGCATGCCTGAGTAATTAATACTCTGCAGCACCAGTCCCAGGCAGTGCATGCCTGAGTAATTAGTTCTCTATAGCCCCAGTCCCAGGCAATGCATGCCTGAGTAATTAATAATCTACAGCCCCAGTCCCAGGCAGTGCATGCCTGAGTAATTAATTCTCTATAGCCCCAGTCCCAGGCAGTGCATGCCTGAGTAATTAATAATCTACAGCCCCAGTCCCAGGCAGTGCATGCCTGAGTAATTAATTCTCTATAGCCCCAGTCCCAGGCAGTGCATGCCTGAGTAATTAATTCTCTATAGCCCCAGTCCCAGGCAGTGCATGCCTGAGTAATTAGTTCTCTATAGCCCCAGTCCCAGGCAGTGCATGCCTGAGTAATTAGTTCTCTGCAGCCCCAGTCCCAGGCAGTGCATGCCTGAGTAATTAGTTCTCTGCAGCCCCAGTCCCAGGCAGTGCATGCCTGAGTAATTAATTATCTATAGCCCCAGTCCCAGGTAGTGCATGCCTGAGTAATTAATAATCTCCAGACCTAGTCCCAGGCAGTGCATGCCTGAGTAATTAATACTCTACAGCCCCAGTCCCAGGTAGTGCATGCCTGAGTAATTAATAATCTCCAGACCTAGTCCCAGGCAGTGCATGCCTGAGTAATTAATTCTCTGCAGACCCTGTCCCAGGCAGTGCATGCCTGAGTAATTAATAATCTCCAGACCTAGTCCCAGGCAGTGCATGCCTGAGTAATTAGTTCTCTGAAGCCCCAGTCCCAGGCAGTGCATGCCTGAGTAATTAGTTCTTTGAAGCCCCAGTCCCAGGCAGTGCATGCCTGAGTAATTAGTTCTCTGCAGCCCCAGTCCCAGGCAGTGCATGCCTGAGTAATTAATAATCTCCAGACCTAGTCCCAGGCAGTGCATGCCTGAGTAATTAGTTCTCTGAAGCCCCAGTCCCAGGCAGTGCATGCCTGAGTAATTAGTTCTCTGAAGCCCCAGTCCCAGGCAGTGCATGCCTGAGTAATTAGTTTTCTGAAGCCCCAGTCCCAGGCAGTGCATGCCTGAGTAATTAGTTCTCTGAAGCCCCAGTCCCAGGCAGTGCATGCCTGAGTAATTAATACTCTACATCCCCAGTCCCAGGCAGTGCATGCCTGAGTAATTAGTTCTCTGCAGCCCCAGTCCCAGGTAGTGCATGCCTGAGTAATTAGTTCTCTGAAGCCCCGGTCCCAGGCAGTGCATGCCTGAGTAATTAATACTCTACAGCCCCGGTCCCAGGTAGTGCATGCCTGAGTAATTAATTCTCTATAATGCCTGAGTAATTAATAATCTACAGCACCAGTCCCAGGTAGTGCATGCCTGAGTAATTAATTCTCTACAGCTCCAGTCCCAGGTAGTGCATGCCTGAGTAATTAATACTCTACAGCCCCAGTCCCAGGCAGTGCATGCCTGAGTAATTAATACTCTACAGCCCCAGTCCCAGGCAGTGCATGAATGAGTAATTAATACTCTATAGCCCCAGTCCCAGGCAGTGCATGCCTGAGTAATTAATACTCTGAAACCCTCACCCTCTGTCCTGCATCTCTTCACCCTCCTTTTGAATCTTTTCACCCTCTCTCTCTCTCCCGTTTCCTCTCTCCCCTCTCTCTCCTGTGCCACTTCACCCTCTCTCTTGCCTTGCTGTAGCCCCTGGGTAGTGACCTTCTTGTTTGTGCTTCACCCTGTTCTGTTCAGTTTCCTTTCCTGTTTGCCCCTCACGCTTGTCAGAGCAGAGCAGCACTGGAAGTGCTGGTAATAGGTAAGAGATTATTGGGGGGGTAGGGGTGAGGGGAAGAGATTTGTGTGTGTGTGGGTGGGGAGGGAGCTGGCAGGGAACCTCTTATTAGAACAGTGTCCAAAAGGGCAGCAGGAGGTCAGGGCAATTTGAGATCCCCCCCTGCCCAAGACATTTTACTATAAGGGGGGATTTTGGGGAGGTTTCATGGGGCAGTGTGCACATAGTGCAGTGGGGTAAGCATTGGGCCACTGGCCAGCAAATGACCTTTTTACATTTTTATTGTGCTACTTATCCTGATACCCAAATATGTAGCGCGTTAAGCAGCCACACAAGGTCAGATAACCTGAAGAGCTGCATTCAAACATGGCCGGCTTCCTGCAGCTGAAGTATATGCAACAGCACAAGTTATCCAGCTTAACTCGTCCCATACACTGCCTGAGGGTTGGCTCCTATGAATTTTGTGTCACCTCAGACCTGGGCTGAGCCCTGCAGACTTGTGGACAGTGCTTTAAGCCTTGGACGATTGTAACTCTGTGTGCATCGGATCCCCAGCACTTCAGATAGCACAGGATTCGGCTGCAGGTCTTGACTAAGACTAAAATCAGGGAACATATCACACTAGCTTGCAGCGTTGATATAAACGTTGCTGAATAGTCATAGATAGCCTGGGATCTGAGCCATTCTGCCTGTTTAGCACAGGGAGGCCTCCTTGACTTTCCTTCACCACATTTTGCTCGCTTCTCAGGAGTCAGGAGAAAGCGTTCTCCGTGGCCATCTTTGAAATGCCTTCCTGGACAGTCTGCATGCTGGACCCTGCTGCCAGACTGTAAGAGCTAAAGGCTTCCTTCTTCAGACAGGAGAATGACCTCCTGCCCAGCCTCTCAGACCAATGACCTTCTTCAGGCAGGGGAATGACCTCCTGCCCAGCCTCTCAGACCAATGACCTTCTTCAGAAAGGGAATGACCTCCTGCCCAGCCTCTCAGACCAATGTCCTTCTTCAGACAGGGGAATGACCTCCTGCCCAGCCTCTCAGACCAATGTCCTTCTTCAGACAGGGGAATGACCTCCTGCCCAGCCTCTCAGGCCAATGTCCTTCTTCAGACAGGAGAATGACCTCCTGCCCAGCCTCTCAGGCCACCTTCCTTCTTCAGACAGGGGAATGACCTCCTGCCCAGCCTCTCAGACCAATGTCCTTCTTCAGACAGGGGAATGACCTCCTGCCCAGCCTCTCAGGCCAATCTCCTTCTTCAGACAGGAGAATGACATCCTGCCCAGCCTCTCAGGCCACCTTCCTTCTTCAGACAGGAGAATGACCTCCTGCCCAGCCTCTCAGACCAATGACCTTCTTCAGAAAGGGAATGACCTCCTGCCCAGCCTCTCAGGCCACCTTCCTTCTTCAGACAGGGGAATGACCTCCTGCTCAGCCTCTCAGACCAATGTCCTTCTTCAGGCAGGGGAATGACCTCCTGCCCAGCCTCTCAGACCAATGTCCTTCTTCAGGCAGGGGAATGACCTCCTGCCCAGCCTCTCAGGCCACCTTCCTTCTTCAGAAAGGGAATGACCTCCTGCCCAGCCTCTCAGACCAATGTCCTTCTTCAGACAGGAGAATGACCTCCTGCCCAGCCTCTCAGACCAATGTCCTTCTTCAGACAGGGGAATGACCTCCTGCCCAGCCTCTCAGACCAATGTCCTTCTTCAGACAGGAGAATGACCTCCTGCCCAGCCTCTCAGACCAATGTCCTTCTTCAGACAGGGGAATGACCTCCTGCCCAGCCTCTCAGACCAATGTCCTTCTTCAGACAGGGGAATGACCTCCTGCCCAGCCTCTCAGACCAATGTCCTTCTTCAGACAGGAGAATGACCTCCTGCCCAGCCTCTCAGGCCAATGTCCTTCTTCAGACAGGGGAATGACCTCCTGCCCAGCCTCTCAGACCACCTTCCTTCTTCAGACAGGGGAATGACCTCCTGCCCAGCCTCTCAGGCCAATGTCCTTCTTCAGGCAGGGGAATGACCTCCTGCCCAGCCTCTCAGGCCAATGTCCTTCTTCAGACAGGAGAATGACCTCCTGCCCAGCCTCTCAGGCCAATGTCCTTCTTCAGGCAGGGGAATGACCTCCTGCCCAGCCTCTCAGGCCAATGACCTTCTTCAGACAGGAGAATGACCTCCTGCCCAGCCTCTCAGGCCAATGTCCTTCTTCAGACAGGAGAATGACCTCCTGCCCAGCCTCTCAGGCCACCTTCCTTCTTCAGACAGGGGAATGACCTCCTGCCCAGCCTCTCAGGCCAATGTCCTTCTTCAGGCAGGGGAATGACCTCCTGCCCAGCCTCTCAGGCCAATGTCCTTCTTCAGACAGGAGAATGACCTCCTGCCCAGCCTCTCAGGCCAATGTCCTTCTTCAGACAGGAGAATGACCTCCTGCCCAGCCTCTCAGGCCAATGTCCTTCTTCAGACAGGGGAATGACCTCCTGCCCAGCCTCTCAGACCAATGTCCTTCTTCAGACAGGGAAATGACCTCCTGCCCAGCCTCTCAGGCCAATGTCCTTCTTCAGACAGGGGAATGACCTCCTGTCCAGCCTCTCAGGCCACCTTCCTTCTTCAGACAGGGGAATGACCTCCTGTCCAGCCTCTCAGACCAATGTCCTTCTTCAGACAGGAGAATGACCTCCTGCCCAGCCTCTCAGGCCAATGTCCTTCTTCAGGCAGGGGAATGACCTCCTGCCCAGCCTCTCAGGCCAATGACCTTCTTCAGACAGGAGAATGACCTCCTGCCCAGCCTCTCAGGCCAATGTCCTTCTTCAGACAGGAGAATGACCTCCTGCCCAGCCTCTCAGGCCACCTTCCTTCTTCAGACAGGGGAATGACCTCCTGCCCAGCCTCTCAGGCCAATGTCCTTCTTCAGGCAGGGGAATGACCTCCTGCCCAGCCTCTCAGGCCAATGTCCTTCTTCAGACAGGAGAATGACCTCCTGCCCAGCCTCTCAGGCCAATGTCCTTCTTCAGACAGGAGAATGACCTCCTGCCCAGCCTCTCAGGCCAATGTCCTTCTTCAGTCAGGGGAATGACCTCCTGCCCAGCCTCTCAGACCAATGTCCTTCTTCAGACAGGGAAATGACCTCCTGTCCAGCCTCTCAGGCCACCTTCCTTCTTCAGACAGGGGAATGACCTCCTGCCCAGCCTCTCAGACCAATGTCCTTCTTCAGACAGGGGAATGACCTCCTGCCCAGCCTCTCAGACCAATGTCCTTCTTCAGACAGGGGAATGACCTCCTGCCCAGCCTCTCAGGCCAATGTCCTTCTTCAGACAGGGGAATGACCTCCTGCCCAGCCTCTCAGGCCAATGTCCTTCTTCAGACAGGGGAATGACCTCCTGTCCAGCCTCTCAGGCCACCTTCCTTCTTCAGACAGGGGAATGACCTCCTGCCCAGCCTCTCAGGCCAATGTCCTTCTTCAGACAGGGGAATGACCTCCTGCCCAGCCTCTCAGACCAATGTCCTTCTTCAGACAGGGGAATGACCTCCTGCCCAGCCTCTCAGGCCAATGTCCTTCTTCAGACAGGGGAATGACCTCCTGCCCAGCCTCTCAGGCCAATGTCCTTCTTCAGACAGGGGAATGACCTCCCGCCCAGCCTCTCAGGCCAATGTCCTTCTTCAGACAGGGGAATGACCTCCTGTCCAGCCTCTCAGGCCACCTTCCTTCTTCAGACAGGGGAATGACCTCCTGCCCAGCCTCTCAGACCAATGTCCTTCTTCAGACAGGGGAATGACCTCCTGCCCAGCCTCTCAGACCAATGTCCTTCTTCAGACAGGGGAATGACCTCCTGCCCAGCCTCTCAGGCCAATGTCCTTCTTCAGACAGGGGAATGACCTCCTGCCCAGCCTCTCAGGCCAATGTCCTTCTTCAGACAGGGGAATGACCTCCTGTCCAGCCTCTCAGGCCACCTTCCTTCTTCAGACAGGGGAATGACCTCCTGCCCAGTCTCTCAGACCAATGTCCTTCTTCAGACAGGGGAATGACCTCCTGCCCAGCCTCTCAGACCAATGTCCTTCTTCAGACAGGGGAATGACCTCCTGCCCAGCCTCTCAGGCCAATGTCCTTCTTCAGTCAGGGGAATGACCTCCTGCCCAGCCTCTCAGACCAATGTCCTTCTTCAGACAGGGAAATGACCTCCCGCCCAGCCTCTCAGGCCAATGTCCTTCTTCAGACAGGGGAATGACCTCCTGTCCAGCCTCTCAGGCCACCTTCCTTCTTCAGACAGGGGAATGACCTCCTGCCCAGCCTCTCAGACCAATGTCCTTCTTCAGACAGGGGAATGACCTCCTGCCCAGCCTCTCAGACCAATGTCCTTCTTCAGACAGGGGAATGACCTCCTGCCCAGCCTCTCAGGCCAATGTCCTTCTTCAGACAGGGGAATGACCTCCTGCCCAGCCTCTCAGGCCAATGTCCTTCTTCAGGCAGGGGAATGACCTCCTGCCCAGCCTCTCAGGCCAATGTCCTTCTTCAGACAGGAGAATGACCTCCTGCCCAGCCTCTCAGGCCAATGTCCTTCTTCAGACAGGAGAATGACCTCCTGCCCAGCCTCTCAGGCCAATGTCCTTCTTCAGTCAGGGGAATGACCTCCTGCCCAGCCTCTCAGACCAATGTCCTTCTTCAGACAGGGAAATGACCTCCCGCCCAGCCTCTCAGGCCAATGTCCTTCTTCAGACAGGGGAATGACCTCCTGTCCAGCCTCTCAGGCCACCTTCCTTCTTCAGACAGGGGAATGACCTCCTGCCCAGCCTCTCAGACCAATGTCCTTCTTCAGACAGGGGAATGACCTCCTGCCCAGCCTCTCAGACCAATGTCCTTCTTCAGACAGGGGAATGACCTCCTGCCCAGCCTCTCAGACCAATGTCCTTCTTCAGACAGGGGAATGACCTCCTGCCCAGCCTCTCAGGCCAATGTCCTTCTTCAGACAGGGGAATGACCTCCTGCTCAGCCTCTCAGACCAATGTCCTTCTTCAGACAGGGGAATGACCTCCTGCTCAGCCTCTCAGACCAATGTCCTTCTTCAGACAGGGGAATGACCTCCTGCCCAGCCTCTGAGGCCAATGACCTTCTTCAGACAGGGGAATGACCTCCTGCCCAGCCTCTGAGGCCATCTTTGGTGATCTTAGTTTTGTTTCTTGAAAGATAATTTCTAGCAGGCATTGCCTTTTCTGTTTGCCTGTGTTGAGTTTGGTTTATTTAATTTAGTTTTAATATATCCCCATTCCAAACCAAATTAAAGCAGTTTACAACCAAAATTAATGAAAATAAAATAAACCACTGTCAGCATTAGCACTGTGTATGTGTTATTTAATGTCTGTGCTGATGTATCCCACCTCAAACAATGGATAAAGCAGGCTATGAATCCTTTTAAATAAATATAAATAAGCATCAGCAAAGCATGGATAGCTTATGCAATAAGTAACAGCAGGAAAAGCCACCTGCAACCGAATCTGCAGATGTAAGTACTGTGGCAATGCACAAACCTCAAGTGAGCGAGAACAATGTGCTGCATATGGAAAAACATGTAAATTATGCGGTAGCCTGAATCATTTTGTAAGAGTGTCTATCGAGTAAAAGGAAAACACAGAGAGTTAGCTGCAGAAACTGGAGGAGATATCCAAGTCAGATGATGCAGACTTGCTTAGTAAAGCTCAGCACTATGCGAACAACAGGACACAAATGGTTTGTGAATCTGAGATTTAATAATACACTGCAGTGCTGTGAGCTGGACTCTGGGGCGACATGTAATGTCATGTGTCTGAAAGCAAAGATAAGGCTGGCCTTGAAGGTAGAACTACAACCAATAGGCACCAAATTGAAGCTATGTTCGGGAGAGTTCGACATCCTAGGGATTTTCTCAAATGCAGCAGAGAGTACAAGGCTGTACTCATGAGCCTGAGTTTGAGATGATGAAAGCCTCTCAGAGGCTACTGCTGTTTGGTTCAATATGTGAGAGCCTCGGGCTGATCCAGTTCACCATTCCTGCTGAGATAAACTGCATAACACATCAGGGCACCAGACTGTTGTCGAGCTGATGAATGCATATGGTGATGTGTTTCATGGACCAGTGGAACATGTTTTAGGAGAAGTGCATTTTGAGTTTCATCCCAGTATTTCAACAATTCATTATGTTCCATCCAGTGTACCAGTAGCCATAAATCCAGAGAGAAAGGTACAGCTGACATGCATGAAACAGTTGGACATCTTGCACTGGTGACCAAACTGATCTACTGCATAAGCAGATGGTTTAAGTAAGGAAGTTGGAGATTTTGAGAATTTGTATTGATCTAGAGTTTCTAAACCTAGCACTGAGGCAGTGTGATTATGCATTCCAGTGCTTGAAGATGTCTTACGCAGGCTGCCTCAGGCCTGAGTGATGCATGGGATGCATTCTGGGAATGTAATTTGGATGACAAAAGCATGTTCTGGACCCCTGTGACAGGAGACTCGATAGCACCAGCGGGGCATCAGCAGGAGCAGCAGGGATTGTTAGCAGAGCTCAGTGGTATCAAGTCGGTAGCGGATGAGATCCTCATCGTGGGCTGTGGTGACTCTGATGAAGAAGCAGAGCAGGATCACGATGACAAGCTCTCAGCCCGAATGGATCAATGCATGTAGGCGAAGCTAAGACTTAGTATGAATGTAGGGGTGTGAGAGGGGGTATATAGGGGGTTATTGTGCTTGACTGGTGAGCAGGAAGAGCCTCTGAGTGAATAAAACCCTAAGAGCCTTGAGAGAACTCTACCATAAGAAGCTTGCTGGGCAGACTGGATGGGCCATTTTGGATCTTTTCTGCCATTATTTCTATGTCGGGAGGTCATGGGGCTTTGTGTGGTCTGTGGCCCTTCCTGTGTGCCCCCATACCCAGAATAGGTCAGAGCCCAGCAGAAGACAGTGAAAAACATGTTGCAAGAAGGCAAAAAGTGATGGCAAAAACCCTTGAAAAGCTAAACTCTATAGGAGAAACACATTTAGAAAAGCATGGATAGCAGTCAGGAGACTGAAGACATCATTGCCAGTAACTGATAAACTATCCGAGCCCTGGGTGATACCAAGGTGTATCAGAAAGACTGCGACACGAGGCAAATTTTTAAGTCAAACTATGCCATATCTTCTAAGGGTTTTCCTACATTGAATACTGATGAGCCAATTATCTTGAAACCACTGGGAGATCAAACAAGCCATTGTAAACTGGCTACCTGCATTCAAAAGTCACTTCCTGCTCATATTTGGTGGACATTGAGGAAAGTGTCTAACCCTGTAATTCTGTGGACCTTTGAGAGCCTGAACAGGTGGTTCAACTGAAGGGCCAAGCAGTCGTTCTGTGTGAGTACATACCCAAGCATTCAGAGTAGAGAACATAAGAACATGCCGTACTGGGTCAGACCAAGGGTCCATCAAGCCCAGCATCCTGTTTCCAACAGTGGCCAATCCAGGCCATAAGAACCTGGCAAGTACCCAAACACTAAGTCTATTTCATACTACTGTTGCTGGTAATAGCAGTGGCTATTTTCTAAGTCAACTCAATTAATAGCAGGTAATGGACTTCTCCTCCAAGAACTTATCCAATCTTTTTTTAAACGCAGCTATACTAACTGCACTAACCACATCCTCTGGCAACAAATTCCAGAGTTTAATTGTGCGTTGAGTGAAGAAGAGCTTTCTCCGATTAGTTTTAAATGTGCCACATGCTAACTTCATGGAGTGCCCCCTAGTCTTTCTATTATCTGAAAGACTAAATAACCGATTCACATCTACCCATTCTAGACATCACATGATTTTAAACACCTCTATCATATCCCCCCTCAGCCGTCTCTTCTCCAAGCTGAAAAGTCCTATCCACTGTAGTCTTTCCTCATAGGGGAGTTGTTCCATTCCCCTTTATCATTTTGGTAGCCCTTCTCTGTACCTTCTCCATCGCAATTATATCTTTTTTTAGATGCGGCGACCAGAATTGTACACAGTATTCAAGATGGGGTCTCACCATGGAGCGATAAAGAGGCATTATGACATTTTCCGTTTTATTCACCATTCCCTTCTTAATAATTCCCAACATTCTGTTTGCTTTTTGACTGCCGCAGCACACTGAGCCGACGATTTCAATGTGTTATCCACTATGACGCCTAGATCTCTTTCTTGGGTGGTAGCACCTAATATGGAACCTAACATTGTGTAACTATAGCATGGGTTATTTTTCCCTATATGCATCACCTTGCACTTATCCACATTAAATTTCATCTGCCATTTGGATGCCCAATTTTCCAGTCTCACAAGCTCTTCCTGCAATTTATCACAATCTGCTTGTGATTTAACTACTCTGAACAATTTTGTGTCATCTGCAAATTTGATTACCTCACTCGTTGTATTTCTTTCCAGATCATTTATAAATATATTGAAAAGTAAGGTTCCCAATACGGATCCCTGAGGCACTCCTCTGCCCACTCCCTTCCACTGAGAAAATTGTCCATGTAATCCTACTCTCTGTTTCCTGTCTTTTAGCCAGTTTGTAATCCACGAAAGGACATCGCCACCTATCCCATGACTTTTTACTTTTCCTAGAGCCTCTCTTGAGGAACTTTATCAAACGTCTTCTGGAGTCTCAATGTGTGGATGAGACGATGTACCCCAATAGCTGGCTCCTCCCCAGCACTGTCTAAAATCCTATCTAGGTCATGCATGAGGTACGCCACCTTCGCACCAGGTAGGCATGTTACTAGGCGATCCTCACTCCCACCAGCTACCCAACTGTCTACAATTCCTAATAATTGAATCATCAACTATGATGGCCGACCTAACCCTTCCCTCCTGGGCAGTAGGCCTTGGAGACACATCCTCGGTGTGAAAGGACAATGTCCCACCTGGAGAGCAGGTTCTTGCTACAGGATCCTTTCCAGCTACACCAGGTTGATGCTCTCCAATCATGAGACCTTCTTCCTCCAAAGCAGCACCAGGGCTGCCAGTCTGAAGTTGGGACTTGGCTACTATGTCCCTGAAGGTCTCATCTATATACCTCTCTGATTGCCTCAGTTCCTCCAGGTCTGCCACTCTAGCATCCAGAGATCGGATTCATTCACTGAGAGCCAGGAGCTCTTTGCATCGGATGCACAAGTACAACCTCTCACCGGCGGATAAAAAAATCATACATGCGACACTCGATGCAAAAGACTGGGAAGCCCCCCTCTTGCTGCTGGACTGCTGCCTTCATCTTAAATTTGTTCAGTTCCTAGTTAAGCTTTAGGCTGCTAAGGGAGTAAGAATGTGGCTAATTAACATCCTTTAAATGTATTAGAGTATTCACTATATGTCTAGTAGTGGCCTACAGGGGAATGATCAAACTTTCAATAAGGTGTGGAGAATTCCTGAAGTGAAGTTAATAGGCTGATTTTTTGTTTTTTTTATTGTGAAAGTGGCACCTGCCTATAAATTAAAGGATGAGCTAGGGGTGAGTGGGAGAGGGGCAGGAGAGAAGGGAAATACAAACACACTAACTTCTATTTATTAGCTGCCTTACTGACTATTAAAAGCACCTAAAACACACTAAATAATATATCCCAATAGTTTACTTCTCCCCCATACTTTTAGAAAACATTCCCAAGCAAAACTTACTGATTCCTTTCAGCCACCAGCAAAGTGATCCTCTTCTTTCTATGGGAACAGAATGATGGGACTCCTGAGCAAGCACGGAGATTAGAGGTTCTATGGGAACAGTAATGATGGGACTCCTGAGCGAGCAAGGAGAGTAGAGGATCTATGGGAACAGTAATGATGGGACTCCTGAGTGAGCATGGAGATTAGAGGATCTATGGGAACAGTAATGATGGGACTCCTGAACGAGCACGGACAGTAGAGGATCTATGGAAACAGTAACGATGGGACTCCTGAGCGAGCACGGAGAGTAGAGGATCTATGGGAACAGTAACGATGGGACTCCTGAGCGAGCACGGAGAGTAGAGGATCTATGGGAACAGTAACGATGGGACTCCTGAGCGAGCACGGAGAGTAGAGGATCTATGGGAACAGTAACGATGGGACTCCTGAGCGAGCACGGAGAGTAGAGGATCTATGGGAACAGTAACGATGGGACTCCTGAGCGAGCACGGAGAGTAGAGGATCTATGGGAACAGTAACGATGGGACTCCTGAGCGAGCACGGAGAGTAGAGGATCTATGGGAACAGTAACGATGGGACTCCTGAGCGAGCACGGAGAGTAGAGGATCTATGGGAACAGTAACGATGGGACTCCTGAGCGAGCACGGAGAGTAGAGGATCTATGGGAACAGTAACGATGGGACTCCTGAGCGAGCACGGAGAGTAGAGGATCTATGGGAACAGTAACGATGGGACTCCTGAGCGAGCACGGAGAGTAGAGGATCTATGGGAACAGTAACGATGGGACTCCTGAGCGAGCACGGAGAGTAGAGGATCTATGGGAACAGTAACGATGGGACTCCTGAGCGAGCAGGGAGAGTAGAGGATCTATGGGAACAGTAATGATGGGACTCCTGCGTGAGCACGAAGAGTAGAGGATCTATGGGAACAGAATGATGGGACTCCTGAGCGAGCATGGAGAGTAGAGGATCTATGGGAACAGTAATGATGGGACTCCTGAGCGAGCATGGAGAGTAGAGGATCAATGGGAACAGTAATGATGGGACTCCTGAGCGAGCTTGGAGAGTAGAGGATCAATGGGAACAGTAATGATGGGACTCCTGAGCGAGCTTGGAGAGTAGAGGATCAATGGGAACAGTAATGATGGGACTCCTGAGCAAGCAGGTGCAGCTGTTGGAAATCTGGGGTCAAGCATGAGAGCCAGGAGAGATAACAGCCCACTGATGCCACATAGATCAGCAGCTGCATGCACAGAAAAACCCTTTCTAGTCTCGTGGAGTTTGACACTCAAAGCCTCCTAAGGACATAATCTGTAGATGTTTTACAATAGAAAATTGTGCATATACTGAACAAAGAAAAAAGAGAATTTACAGAAGTTAGATTATAGGTTGATGCCACCTTGTGGCTGATTGTATATCTCACTGCTTTCTGCTTCCTGTCTCTGTTACATAAACATTGTGTGTTGCTTGCTGGGTAATACAACATGGCACCCATTCTCTAGCAGGTTTCAGTCTTTATTTCTACATATGAAACAACTCTCTCCCTCTCCTCCCCCTCTTTCTCCTCCTCTCCCTCTCCCTCTGCTTTTCCCCTCTCTCATTCTAGCTCTGCTTTAATCCTTCTGCTCTGTTCTTTTTCAGTGCCATTGGTTCAGATACGGAAACCTTTGCAGAATGTGTTAGTGAAAGAAGGAGAAGATGCCGAGTTTCATGTGGAGCTCTCTGCCTCAGTCACTGGGAGGTGGTTAGTGAATGGAAAGCAGGTGAATGATGGTGATGATGATGAGGGCAGAAGATACCACATGAAGCATGAAAAGACCCAGCATTCCATGCTGATACAAGGAGCCCTCTACAAGCATGATGGCGCAGAGGTCCTGTTTATTGCACAAGGCATAAGAGAGTCAGCAGCTCTACATATACAAGGTAAACTTCATTACGAAGAGTTCTGCCAGCAGAAATTAATCACGTCAACCTGGGAGAACAGCTAAAGGAGTTAATCCTGCCCCCGCCAGAGAAAGCAGCAGGCATGGGGGGGGGGGGGCACACTCTTGCTCCCTCCAGGGGAAGAAGCTGATGAGGGACTCACTGTGCCAACGACTGGGGAGGAGCTGTCATATAAAAGAGCAGCCCAGTGGCCCAAAGATTTTATCTAAATAGGATGCATTGCCAACACTATTGTCATTAGTCACAGGAATAATTAATAAGTGGATGTCTGGCACAGCTACAGTCAGTGATCACTGACTCTGTGGGCTGGATGGGAAACATGCTTGAATATTAAGGGATCTGAGAGAGGTTCTGGTGATTCTGCTAAAGTATCTATTCAATAGATCTCTGGAGACAGGCGCAGTCCTATGGGATTGGAGAAGGGGAGATGTAATCCCTCTTCATAACGTGGTAATAGACAAGGTTGGTTAGTCTTAACTTAGAAACATAAACAAGACAGCAGAAAAAAACACATGCTCATCTAGTCTGCCCATCTGACCGATTTATAGAGCTTTACAATTCCCATGACTACCTCAGAGATCCCCAGTATTTACCCCATGCTTTCTTGAATTCACTTACTGTTCTTGTTTCTACCACTTCCACTGCATCTACTACCCTCTTTGTAAAGAAATATTTCCTAAGATTACTCCTGAGTCTATCCCCTTTCTCCCAGGACAAGCAGGATGGTAATCCTCACATGTGGGTATCGTCACTGGACGGAGCCCTATCACGGAAAAATTTTCTGTCAAAGTTTCTAGAAAGCTTTGACTGGCACACTGAGTATGCCCAGTATGCCATGATTTCTGTGTCCACAGGGGTCTTCCTTCAGTCTCTTTTTTTCCGCGATGCAGTTTGCCTCGCGTTTAGGAGCTCTGTGAGATTTTTCTCACAACTTTTCCTCATGGAAACACTTGACATTTTACTTCACAAATAATTTTTCCCTACACGGGTCTCCCTTCGCGTATATTTCATCGACACTCGATGAATACTATGCCCTGTTTTTTGATCAGTTCCTTTCACCTCACTAATGGTTCCCCTGGGTTACCAACCAAATTGCAGCCTTCTTTTCACCCTTGGTCTGCCCCACGATACCCGCGAGTGTCCTTGCTGCGAACCTCCACCGGGTCCATTGGGGCTAGAGGGTTTGGAACGTCCATGGTTCCCACTGCCGCCAGGGCTGCCATTGAGGTCGTCCATGCCCTTCGATGCCCGTCAACTCCAATGGCCCCCATCAAATCAATGCCTCCGTCGATGCCATCGGTGCCTCCATCAATGCCATCGGTACTCCGTCCATGCCTTCGTTGATGCCTTCAATGCCGCCGTCGATACTATCAAAGCCTCCATCGATGTCCTCAACTAAAGAAAATGCTCCATACTTCGGGTTCTAAACCAGAGCCCGTTGTAATCCTTGGGCGAAAAACAATGCCAAGAGCAGTAGAGGCACGGTGACCATCCGTCACCAATGCCATCCGAGACAGCGAGGGCATCTTCCTCAGTGCTGGAGAATAACCAGGCCGAGCACTGAGGGAAACATCATTACTGCCACGGTAACCATCCGTTACCTTCACCATTGTGGACATCGGTGGCAGTTTACTCGGTGCTAGAGAATGACTGGGCCGAGCACCCTGGGAAACAACGTCGCTGGCACCGACATGGTTCCGCGTTCGGTGCCAGCACTGATACCCCACTGGCATCAATGTCCATTGAGCCAGTTGCAAAGCGGGCCCGGGTACAAGAGTCTCCATGCTCCTCTGCACCCAAGGCGCCGAGGTACTGAGCCACCACAGATTCATGTGAAAGTTCCAGTAACGCCGAGCCTGTCTCCCCCTGTAGCTGTGCTACTAATACCAGCTTCCAGGGAGGAGCTGGACGTCCTCATCTGTCAGGCTGTCATCGATGCCTTCTGGAATCTACTAACACTGGAGCCATCGATGTTCACACCGTTGTGGCACCGCATCATTGTGGCACCTACCAAAGACAGCCCAAGTCATTGATGCTGACTAGTCCTTCTGAGCCTCCATAGACCCCTATACCTATCCCGGGATCCTCGAGGGGCGATGGGCATTCTAATCCTGCTTCGGCTCGATCCCATCGAGACCTAAGTTAAGAACATGTCTGAAACCATTCCTTTCGACCTGGTCACTAAAAAGGACCAGAAGTTTCGGGAGGTTCTAGGTCATTATTTATTTATTTATTTATTTATTTGTTTGTTTATTTATTTATTTGGACTCTTATATACCGAAGTATAGCAAGCTGCCTTCACTCCGGTTTACAGTTTTAACAACTTATTACAGATAAAGCATAGTGTAACCGTGAACAAACAACTAGTTACATTTAAAGCATAAAGCAACAGTGTATAAACAGGTATTATAGTGTATAACCAAATAAATTGGCCTTACTGTGTGTAAACAGTGTAAAGATAGATAAAGATAAGCATATAACGTTGTAACTTAAATGTATCATCGAGCAACTGGTGTGTTTATAAGTCTCTTGAATAGGAAACCATATTGGTGTCACATATTGCAATTTACCAGCTATGTTTGACACAACACCAAAGGAACTTCTCTGCCATCCACATGAAATTCGAGCAACATGTGATTGCTTCAAAATGTCCTCCTGTTGCCAGCAACAGGACTCTGTTCTAGATGTACAGAACAGACAGTATAAGGTCAAGGTCAACAAGGAAGAATCTCAACCAGTCACCTGCAACTTAGGAGTCCCACAAGGATCATCACTCTCTCCAACCTTATTCAATATTTACCTTCTGCCACTCTGCCAGCTCCTCATCAACCTGAATCTCGTCCACTACTTATATGCAGACGATGTTCAGATACTGATTCCAATTACTGAATCTCTCCAAAAAACTCTGGACTTCTGGAACTCTTGCCAACAAGCCATCAACAATTTACTCACTAGCCTCAACTTGATCCTTAATCAAAACAAAACAGAATATCTCCTCATTTCCCAAAACGGAACCTACACACTTCCAAGTACCATCTTGTCAACTCAATTAACAATAACCCCACAAGTCAGAAATCTAGGAGTTATACTTGATAACCAAATGAATTACAGATCACTCATAAATAACATCGTAAAGGATGGATTCTTCAAATTACAAGTCTTAAAAAGACTGAGACCACTCCTACATTTCAAAGACTTCCGATTAGTTCTACAAGCAATCATTCTCACGAAAATAGATTACTGCAACTCACTTCTACTGGGTCTCCCTGCCAATGCCATAAAACCGCTACAGATGCTGCAGAACGCTGCAGCGAGGATCTTAACCAAGTCCAACAAAAGAGACCACATCTCACCCATCTTAAAAAGCCTACACTGGCTTCCCGTCAAATTCAGAATACTATTCAAAGTGCTCTCAGTAACCCACAAGGCAATACACAACCTGGCACCACTCGAGCTCACATTCCCTCTCCAACTCCACACATCTTCCAGACCAGTGAGACAAGCCTACAAAAACAACCTTCAAATTCCACCGATGAAGTCAGCATTAAGTAAAAGAGCTTTCTCCACAGCTGGGCCTCAACTCTGGAACACTCTCCCATCAGAGCTCAGATCAGTGCAATGCTCCACTACATTTAAAAAAAGACTCAAGACTTGGTTATTCAACCAAGCCTTCCCATAACATCAACCTGCGAAATATCCCTGCCAATATCCCCTCAGTGGTAACACGCTAGAGAACTATATAGATCTTCTCTAGAAATCACATGATCTTTGGCAGTCTATTATCAAAACCCAACCTCTAGCCTATATTAGGCTCCGTACATGTTAATTATGTTATTACCCCCATATATCTTAATCCAAGTTAATTCGACCTGTTCATTGTAAGACATTTACTTGTCATTGTTGTTATTGTTTAAAATGTAAACCGAATTGATCAGTAATTCTGTTATTGGAAAGTCGGTATAGAAAAATGCTAAATAAATAAAATAAATAAATGGTAACCTGGCTTACGGCCTCTGATTTATGGCCCGAAGTCCAAGATACTCTAGCTGATCTGCCATGCACTGCAGATAATCTCTTCGTGCACAAGCTCCAGAAGACAGTGGCTCAATTGCAAGACCGCCACGAGACCCTTCAATAGCTCTCTACGTTTATTGCAAATCCTCTCTCCTCGGTTAGGATACCAGCGAAGAGGGATGCTAGCTTTTACCACTCCCGCTCCCGCGTGAGACCAACGGGTATCCAGATTACACCAATTCCACCAATCAGGCAGGCTCCTGGATTTTTCTACCTTGCCAGAGAACAGAACGGTCCACCCGAGATGTAGTACATGTGGGCACCAGCGATATAGAGAAGTTCTGGAGAACAAACCTATGATTGTAGGTAGGAAACTAAAATCCAGGATTCCTAGTTCCACACACACAGGACCCCTGAGGCAGGCTGAGGCCGAAGATGAGATGATGGTGCAGGGAGGAAGCGTTCAGGTTTATTGGGGTTGTGATAGCTTAGCCCAGCAGTGTGAACGCCACCTTCCCCAGGATGGGCCCAGGTGGTGATTACCTAAAGGAAGAACCCTAAAGGTAGGCAGGTAGAGGGGTGCCACCTCCACTCCCTGCGAGTGGAGGTGGCAGAAAGAAAGATCAGGAAAGCAAGCGACAAACTCCGAGAATCACTGAGGAGGAGGACGGGATTATGGAGCTGAGTCCCCGCTTCATTTGCCAGTCTGTGGATCCTGAAAATCAGTGCAAATCATGACCTACGTTCCCTCCCTAATTCCACCCCTCTAACTGCCTACCTTTAGGGTTCTTCCTTTAGGTAATCACCACCTGGGCCCATCCTGGGGAAGGTGGCGTTCACACTACTGGGCTAAGCTATCACAACCCCAATAAACCTGAACGCTTCCTCCCTGCACCATCATCTCATCTTCGGCCTCAGCCTGCCTCAGGGGTCCTGTGTGTGTGAAACTAGGAATCCTGGATTTTAGTTTCCTACCTACAATCATAGGTTTGTTCTCCAGAACTTCTCTATATCGCTGGTGCCCACATGTACTACATCTCGGCATTCTCTGAAATTGTAACTAGACGACATGTGACGTGCACTGCCTCACAGCCGCTAGGCCCTCCGCTCTCTGTACTTGTCATCACTTACAGGTACAGGCAGTCACAGGCACTCCTGTCTGCTGGCGGCAGTCAATCAGTCACAGTGACTGCCATGTCTGGGTGTCAGTCACAGGGATTACTGTCTGTTGGCGGCAGTCACATGCAGCCAGTGGAAAGGTCTCTGATTCAGTGCCCTCATATATATATATATATATATATATATATATATATATATATATATATATATATATAAAATCAGTGACAAGGAGTCTTATCTGTTGGCTACAGTCAAAGATACAGGCCTTGAAAGGGCTTTAAGTCTGTTAGTGACAGTTATAGATAATCAGTGATAGAAACACTTGTACAGCAAGTAACAGTGATTCATGAGTGTTTGAGTCAGTCTCAGTGATTGTCTGTGGGTGTTAGTGATGAGGAGTCTTGTCTGTTGGTGACAGTCACAGTTATTCAGTGACAGATCATTGTGTGTCAGTCTCAGTGACTGTCTGTGGGTGTTAGTGACAGGATCTCTTGTCTGTTGGTGACAGTCAATTATTCAGTGACAGGGCTCGTGTGTCAGTATCAGTGACTGTGGGTGTTAGGGATGAGGAGTCTTGTCTGTTGGTGACAGTCACAGTTAATCAGTGACAGGGCTCATGTGTCAGACTCAGTGACTGTCTGTGGGTGTTAGTGATGAGGACTCTTGTCTGTTGGTGACAGTCACAGGTAATCAGTGACAGGGCTCGTGTGTCAGTATCAGTGACTGTCTGTGGGTGTTAGTGACGGGGTCTCTTGTCTGTTGGTGACAGTCACAGTTAATCAGTGACAGGGCTCGCGTGTCACTCTCAGTGACTGTGGGTGTTAGTGACGGGGTCTCTTGTCTGTTGGTGACAGTCACAGTTAATCAGTGACAGGGCTCGTGTGTCAGTCTCAGTGACTGTCTGTGGGTGTTAGTGATGAGGACTCTTGTCTGTTGGTGACAGTCACAGGTAATCAGTGACAGGGCTCGTGTGTCAGTATCAGTGACTGTCTGTGGGTGTTAGTGACGGGGTCTCTTGTCTGTTGGTGACAGTCACAGTTAATCAGTGACAGGGCTCGCGTGTCACTCTCAGTGACTGTGGGTGTTAGTGATGAGGACTCTTGTCTGTTGGTGACAGTCACAGTTAATCAGTGACAGGGCTCATGTGTCAGTATCAGTGACGGTCTGTGGGTGTTGGTGACGGGGTCTCTTGTCTGTTGGTGACAGTCACAGTTAATCAGTGACAGGGCTCATGTGTCAGTATCAGTGACTATCTGTGGGTGTTAGTGACGGGATCTCTTGTCTGTTGGTGACAGTTACAGTTATTCAGTGACAGAGCCTCGTGTGTCAGTCTCAGTGACTGTCTGTGGGTGTTAGTGATGGGGTCTCTTGTCTGTTGGTGACAGTCAGAGTTAATCAGTGACAGGGCTCGTGTGTCAGTATCAGTGACTGTCTGTGGGTGTTAGTGACGGGGTCTCTCGTCTGTTAGTGACAGTCACAGTTATTCAGTGACAGGGCTCGTGTGTCAGTCTCAGGGAGTGTCCGTGGGTGTTAGTGACGGGGTCTCTTGTCTGTTGGTGAGAGTCACAGTTAATCAGTGACAGGGCTCGTGTGTCACTCTCAGTGACTGTCTGTGGGTGTTAGTGATGGGGTCTCTTGTCTGTTGGTGAGAGTCACAGTTAATCAGTGACAGGGCTCGTGTGTCAGTCTCAGGGAGTGTCTGTGGGTGTTAGTGACGGGGTCTCTCGTCTGTTGGTGAGAGTCACAGTTAATCAGTGACAGAGCCTCTTATTCTCAGCCCCTCAGGTCAGCATCACGCAGATCCCAGAAGAGCAGTGCAGGAAGACCCTGGTCTCAGGTCAGTTCTTGCTCCTGGAGTGTGAGGTCTCCAGACCCGAGGCACTGGTCCGCTGGCTCCGGGACGGTCAGGAAGTTCTTCCAGGTGATGACATCTCCATCCAGTCAGAGGGCAGGAAGAGAAACCTGCTGATCGCCTGCTCCCGCCCTGAGCACTCAGGGATGTATATTTGTGATGCAGTACAAGACACCCTGACGTTCACAGTGCAAGTGTCAGGTAATGGGACTGGAAGTAAAGCACAGACAATCTGTAGAACAGATAATCATAAACATGGATCTTAGTTTAAGAAAGACACAGAATATCTTCCTTGTTCTACAATCAGAATGGAAGAAATGTTCTCTATCTCATGATGCTATGTCTCTGCAGAGTCAGCATGGAACAAATGCTCTCTATCTCATGATGCTATGTCTCTGCAGAGTCAGCATAGAGCACATGTTCTCTATCTCATGATGTTATGTCTCTGCAGAGTCAGCAGGGAACAAATGTTCTCTATCTCATGATCCTTTGTCTCTGCAGAGTCAGCATAGAGCACATGTTCTCTATCTCATGATGCTATGTCTCTGCAGAGTCAGCATAGAGCACATGTTCTCTATCTCATGATGCTATGTCTCTGCAGAGTCAGCATAGAGCACATGTTCTCTATCTCATGATGTTATGTCTCTGCAGAGTCAGCAGGGAACAAATGTTCTCTATCTCATGATGCTAGGTCTCTGCAGAGTCAGCAGGGAACAAATGTTCTCTATCTCACGATGCTAGGTCTCTGCAGAGTCAGCATGGAACAAATGTCCTCTGTCTCATGATGCTTTGTCTCTGCAGAGTCAGCATGGAACAAATGTTCTCTATCTCATGATGCTATGTCTCTGCAGAGTCAGCATAGAGCACATGTTCTCTATCTCATGATGCTATGTCTCTGCAGAGTCAGCATAGAGCACATGTTCTCTATCTCATGATGTTATGTCTCTGCAGAGTTAGCAGGGAACAAATGTTCTCTATCTCATGATGCTAGGTCTCTGCAGAGTCAGCAGGGAACAAGTGTTCTCTATCTCATGATGCTATGTCTCTGTAGAGTCAGCATGGAACAAATGTTCTCTATCTCATGATGCTATGTCTCTGCAGAGTCAGCATGGAACACGTGTTCTCTATCTCAGGATGTTATGTCTCTGCAGAGTCAGCAGGGAACACGTGTTCTCTATCTCAGGATGCTATGTCTCTGCAGAGTCAGCATGGAACACGTGTTCTCTATCTCAGGATGTTATGTCTCTGCAGAGTCAGCATGGAACACGTGTTCTCTATCTCAGGATGTTATGTCTCTGCAGAGTCAGCATGGAACACGTGTTCTCTATCTCAGGATGTTATGTCTCTGCAGAGTCAGCAGGGAACACGTGTTCTCTATCTCAGGATGTTATGTCTCTGCAGAGTCAGCAGGGAACACGTGTTCTCTATCTCATGATGTTATGTCTCTGCAGAGTCAGCATGGAACACGTGTTCTCTATCTCATGATGTTATGTCTCTGCACAGTCAGCATGGAACACGTGTTCTCTATCTCAGGATGTTATGTCTCTGCAGAGTCAGCATGAAACACGTGTTCTCTATCTCATGATGCTATGTCTCTGCAGAGTCAGAATGAACACGTGTTCTCTATCTCATGATGCTATGTCTCTGCAGGGTCAGCATGAACACGTGTTCTCTATCTCAGGATGTTCTCTATCTCAGGATGTTCTCTATCTCAGGATGCTATGTCTCTGCAGAGTCAGCAGGGAACCAGTTTCACTTTGCCTCTCCTGTTTGTGTTTTTGGATTTGCAGATCTGCCCGTGAGAATTGTGAATACCAATGATGATGCTGTCCATGAGTACCTGACGGGGGAGCCTGTGGTGTTGAGCTGTGAGCTGTCACGAGGGGGTGCCCTGGTGCACTGGTACAAGGATGGTGTGGAGGTGGAGCTGAATGAAGGCCTGAGAGTGGAGAGTGAAGGGGTCCATCATAGGCTGGTTATTCCCGCAGCGAGGACGCAGGACTCGGGAGAGTTTGTCTGTGACACTGGAGATGATTCTGTCTTCTACGCAGTGAAAGTGGCAGGTCAGTGTGAGTGTGACAGCTTCAATGTCACTCCGGCTTGCACAGGAAATCAGGACTCAGTTTAGAAAAGCAGAGCCTTGGCTTTGTTGATTACTTTTTAGTTTTCCGGAAACGTCGGACCTCTGTGATGTATAAAACTCAACTTAAAATCATCTCAGTTCAATAAACAGTGAAACAACATGTAAATGCCCAAGCATTCCCGGAGAACTAAGACCCGAGGAATACGATGAGATTGTAGTCCCCGGTCCCCTTTCTCTTCCTATACATATGTTTCTGAGTAGTACTATATTCAGTTAAATTATTTATCTGTAAGTACATCATTGTTATTTGTTCCAATGTATTCTGCCCAGTGAGGCGACAGTTTTAGTTCCTTGTAAACCAGTGTGATATGTATATTATACAGGAACATCGGTATATAAAAATTAAATATAAATAAATAAATAAATAAAGGATCGTTTCTCCTCAGCAAATGACAAAATTACCACAAATTCCTAGCTCTGGGGAGAATGTTTAATAATGCACATTGTCAAACTCAGGAGCCACCACAGACATTGACTCTCTCTCTGGTTCTATAAGTCATTTACAGTCAGTGGAAGTGACTTCCCTCTGTCAGCATCAATCACAGTTACAGGCAGTGAAAGTGACTTCCCTCTGTCAGCATCAATCACAGATACAGGCAGTGAAAGTGACTTCCCTCTTTCAGCATCAATCACAGTTACAGGCAGTGAAAGTGACTTCCCTCTGTCAGCATCAATCACAGATACAGGCAGTGAAAGTGACTTCCCTCTGTCAGCATCAATCACAGTTACAGGAGTTGAAAGTGACTTCCCTCTGTCAGCATCAATCACAGTTACAGGAGTTGAAAGTGACTTCCCTCTGTCAGCATCAATCACAGATACAGGCAGTGAAAGTTACTTCCCTCTTTCACCATCAATCACAGTTACAGGCAGTGAAAGTGACTTCCCTCTGTCAGCATCAATCACAGTTACAGTCAGTGAAAGTGACTTCCCTCTGTCAGCATCAATCACAGTTACAGGCAGTGAAAGTGACTTCCCTCTGTCAGCATCAATCACAGTTACAGGCACTGAAAGTGACTTCCCTCTTTCAGCATCAATCACAGTTACAGGCAGTGAAAGTGACTCCCCTCTGTCAGCATCAATCACAGTTACAGGCAGTGAAAGTGACTTCCCTCTGTCAGCATCAATCACAGTTACCGGCAGTGAAAGTGACTTCCCTCTGTCAGCATCAAGCACAGTTACAGGCAGTGAAAGTGACTCCCCTCTGTCAGCATCAATCACAGTTACAGGCAGTGAAAGTGACTTCCCTCTGTCAGCATCAATCACAGTTACCGGCAGTGAAAGTGACTTCCCTCTGTCAGCATCAAGCACAGTTACAGGCAGTGAAAGTGACTTCCCTCTGTCAGCATCAGTCATAGTTACAGGCAGTGAAAGTGACTTCCCTCTGTCAGCATCAATCACAGTTACAGGCAGTGAAAGTGACTTCCCTCTGTCAGTATCAATCACAGTTACAGGCAGTGAAAGTGACTTCCCTCTGTCAGCATCAATCACAGTTTCATTTAGTGAAAGTGACTTCTCTCTGTCAGCATCAATCACAGTTACAGGCAGTGAAAGTGACTTCCCTCTGTCAGCATCAATCACAGTTACAGGCAGTGAAAGTGACTTCCCTCTGTCAGCATCAATTACAGTTGCATTAGTGAAAGTGACTTCACTTTGTCAGCATCAATCACAGTTACAGGCAGTGAAAGTGACTTCCCTCTGTCAGCATCAATCACAGTTACAGGCAGTGAAAGTGACTTCCCTCTGTCAGCATCAATCACAGTTACAGGCAGTGAAAGTGACTTCCCTCTGTCAGCATCAATTACAGTTGCATTTAGTGAAAGTGACTTCACTTTGTCAGCATCAATCACAGTTACAGGCAGTGAAAGTGACTTCCCTCTGTCAGTATCAATCACAGTTACAGGCAGTGAAAGTGACTTCCCTCTGTCAGCATCAATCACAGTTTCATTTAGTGAAAGTGACTTCTCTCTGTCAGCATCAATCATAGTTACAGGCAGTGAAAGTGACTTCCCTCTGTCAGCATCAATCACAGTTACAGGCAGTGAAAGTGACTTCACTTTGTCAGCATCAATCACAGTTACAGGCAGTGAAAGTGACTTCCCTCTGTCAGCATCAATCACAGTTACCGGCAGTGAAAGTGACTTCCCTCTGTCAGCATCAAGCACAGTTACAGGCAGTGAAAGTGACTCCCCTCTGTCAGCATCAATCACAGTTACAGGCAGTGAAAGTGACTTCCCTCTGTCAGCATCAATCACAGTTACCGGCAGTGAAAGTGACTTCCCTCTGTCAGCATCAAGCACAGTTACAGGCAGTGAAAGTGACTTCCCTCTGTCAGCATCAGTCATAGTTACAGGCAGTGAAAGTGACTTCCCTCTGTCAGCATCAATCACAGTTACAGGCAGTGAAAGTGACTTCCCTCTGTCAGTATCAATCACAGTTACAGGCAGTGAAAGTGACTTCCCTCTGTCAGCATCAATCACAGTTTCATTTAGTGAAAGTGACTTCTCTCTGTCAGCATCAATCACAGTTACAGGCAGTGAAAGTGACTTCCCTCTGTCAGCATCAATCACAGTTACAGGCAGTGAAAGTGACTTCCCTCTGTCAGCATCAATTACAGTTGCATTTAGTGAAAGTGACTTCACTTTGTCAGCATCAATCACAGTTACAGGCAGTGAAAGTGACTTCCCTCTGTCAGCATCAATCACAGTTACAGTCAGTGAAAGTGACTTCCCTCTGTCAGCATCAATCACAGTTACAGGCAGTGAAAGTGACTTCCCTCTGTCAGCATCAATCACAGTTACAGGCAGTGAAAGTGACTTCCCTCTTTCAGCATCAATCACAGTTACAGGCAGTGAAAGTGACTCCCCTCTGTCAGCATCAATCACAGTTACAGGCAGTGAAAGTGACTTCCCTCTGTCAGCATCAATCACAGTTACCGGCAGTGAAAGTGACTTCCCTCTGTCAGCATCAAGCACAGTTACAGGCAGTGAAAGTGACTTCCCTCTGTCAGCATCAATCACAGATACAGGCAGTGAAAGTGACTTCCCTCTGTCAGCATCAATCACAGATACAGGCAGTGAAAGTGACTTCCCTCTGTCAGCATCAATCACAGTTACCGGCAGTGAAAGTGACATCCCTCTGTCAGCATCAAGCACAGTTACAGGCAGTGAAAGTGACTTCCCTCTGTCAGCATCAGTCATAGTTACAGGCAGTGAAAGTGACTTCCCTCTGTCAGCATCAATCACAGTTACAGGCAGTGAAAGTGACTTCCCTCTGTCAGTATCAATCACAGTTACAGGCAGTGAACGTGACTTCCCTCTGTCAGCATCAATCACAGTTTCATTTAGTGAAAGTGACTTCTCTCTGTCAGCATCAATCACAGTTACAGGCAGTGAAAGTGACTTCCCTCTGTCAGCATCAATCACAGTTACAGGCAGTGAAAGTGAGTTCCCTCTGTCAGCATCAATCACAGTTACAGGCAGTGAAAGTGACTTCCCTCTGTCAGCATCAATCACAGTTACAGGCAGTGAAAGTGACTTCCCTCTGACAGCATCAATCACAGTTACAGGCAGTGAAAGTGACTTCCCTCTGTCAGCATCAATCACAGTTACAGGCAGTGAAAGTGAC
This sequence comes from Rhinatrema bivittatum, assembly GCF_901001135.1. NCBI lineage: Eukaryota > Metazoa > Chordata > Amphibia > Gymnophiona > Rhinatrematidae > Rhinatrema > Rhinatrema bivittatum. Next base: position 57,880 of record NW_021820864.1, on the reverse strand, counting down.
TTCCCTCTGTCAGCATCAATCACAGTTACAGGCAGTGAAAGTGACTTCCCTCTGTCAGCATCAATTACAGTTGCATTTAGTGAAAGTGACTTCCCTCTGTCAGCATCAATCACAGTTACAGGCAGTGAAAGTGACTTCCCTCTGTCAGCATCAATCACAGTTACAGGCAGTGAAAGTGACTTCCCTCTGTCAGCATCAATTACAGTTGCATTTAGTGAAAGTGACTTCCCTCTGTCAGCATCAATCACAGTTACAGGCAGTGAAAGTGACTTCCCTCTGTCAGCATCAATCACAGTTACAGGCAGTGAAAGTGACTTCCCTCTGTCAGCATCAATCACAGTTACAGGCAGTGAAAGTGACTTCCCTCTGTCAGCATCAATTACAGTTGCATTTAGTGAAAGTGACTTCCCTCTGTCAGCATCAATCACAGTTACAGGCAGTGAAAGTGACTTCCCTCTGTCAGCATCAATCACAGTTACAGGCAGTGAAAGTGACTTCCCTCTGTCAGCATCAATCACAGTTCCCTCTTCGTACCCGTGTCAGTCCAGACTCCAGGGTTGTGCCTCCTCTCCAGCAGATGGAGACAGAGAAAGTTTTATTGACACTGCTACTTAACTACCTGTGCCTCCTGCAGTTCCTCGCTTATGTCTCTGTCTCCAGTGCATGGTTGATGGGTGCAAACATGCAGTCCTGCAGTCTGGGTAATTGTTTTGTTTCTGAGCCTTCCTCTGGAGGGGTTTTGAATCCTGGTGGGTTCTTCCCTGTCCAGATGAGTCTGCCATGCTGGGGATTGTTGTCCCTTGTGTGTGCTCGTATCCTGTGCCTGTGGGGTGTGTATCTGCTGAACCAGATGCCTGCCCTACACGAGGCCACTCAGGCGGCTGCAGGCTCAGATATCCTTTTGTTTCCCAGTCAGTCTTTCCTTTTCTTTTCATGCTGTTTGCCTCAGTTTTGAGAGTTGAGTAAAGTTTAAAATAATAAAAGAGATGAACAAAAGGAAAGGATCTGAAGTCAGTTGCAGAGCTGTGCTGGGCGGGCAGCTTCCTCCTCTCTGCTTAAGGCGGCTGAAATAGGTTACTTTTTTATCTCTTTTTTTTTCTTTCATCGTCTGTGTCAGGCAGCTTCTATTTATTTATTTAAAGTTTTTCTATACCGACATTCGTTAGCTCCATCACATCGGTTTACATTAAAACATAATGGTAGCAAGGAATTTTCTTTTACAGAAAAGATAAGAATTAAAACAGTGGGATGTGGCTACAGGGGGAAGAGACAGGGGAGGAAGCCAGGGTAATAGACAATGCACATGAACATAGATAACTGCAGAATAGTGGGTGCTTGCAGGTTATGGGCTGGCTAGATACGGACAGGGGAAGGGTAAACTGTATATGTAGGGAGTGAACTATATATAAAAACGGGTAAAGTATATTTAAAATGCGAAGATAATTACATCTTGTACAGGTGTCAGCTTCTACCCAGGTGCGCCTGGATGTGGACGCAGTTTAATCGACTCAGGTTCTGCGCTGGGTGCTCCGAGGGTGGGGAGGTTTCATCCGCTGACCCCCTGTCGCGAAGCAGCATTGGAAGTCCCCCACTCCTGTATTGGCGTTGCTCCGGGGCCCTTTCCCGAGCATCACAGGAATGGCGTCCATCTTGGATTTGCTGTTGGCCATTCCTACGCTGCTGGGGCGGGGAGCGGGATGCTTCCCTGTGTTTGTCTCTGGCCCATTCGATCTATGGCTGCGATCAGAGGCAAGTTGAGGAGGAACAGGGCCTTATGGTGCTGGGTTCTGGCTCTTTCCCTGCGGGATCTGGGGCTTTTGCCTTTCTCTACAGATTTTGTGCTGCTGCTGCAGGAGTCTTACCTGGCCAAGCAGCTTGTGTGGCTGAGGATTCATGATCCTGGCTGGCCCAACTAACTGAGGGGCGTATGGTAGGCCCAAAACAAATTTGCTCTGGGAGACAATGGGTTTCTCCAGTGCAAAGACTGCTGGGTTCCCCCTTAAGTTCTGGCCCGGCTCCCGTGGGGGCAGAGGAGGTTCCGGCTCTGGATGGTCCCATAGATCTGATGGACCCAGTGGCCAGAAGTGCAGATCAAGGGGATGATCCACCAGTCCCAGTCCTCGAAGGGGATGACCTGAAGTTCGTACGCCTTTTTAGAAGAGAAGAGCTTGATGCCCTGATACCTTTGGCTTTTATGATCCCCCAGGAGGACCCAGTCCTGGATGTGATGTGGGGTCCCCCGATGGCCTTCCCGTATCACAAGTTAGTAAAGAAGCTGGTGGAAGCAGAATGGGGAGTCCCCAATTCTGGATTAAAGGTGGGAATAGCCATGGTGAAGCTCTGTCCATTGCCTGAGCAGGCATAGGAACCTTTTGCTCCCCCTAAAGTCGATGCGGTTTCAGAGGTTACTAAGAGGACAACTATCTCTGTGGTAGGCTCCGTGCTGTTAAAGGACGTTCAGGATCGCAAGTTGGAGGTTTTTGAAGTTTCAGCTCTGGGTTTGCCTGCAGCTATTTGTACCAGTTTTATGCAATGTGCTTGTTTCCCCTGGGTCAGGAGATGCAAGAAAGCCTGTCGGAGTCGGGCGAGGAGGCAGAAAGGGCTGAGAGAGTTGAGGCGGCGGTGGCTTATGGAGCAGATGCTCTGTATGATTTGGTTCGTTCCACCTCTCGGATTATGGTGTCTGTGGTTTCCACCAGAAGGTTGCTCTGGCTGCGTAACTGGACGGCTAGGCTCACTGCCTTTCAGGGGTCAACTCTTATTTGGTGAGGACCTCGAGCAGTTGATGCAGTCTCTTGGGGATAATAAGGTCCTTAGGTTGCCAAAAGTTAAGCGTAAGGGCAAGAGGCTTTTTCAGGTGCATCCCCATTTTCGGGTAGATAGAAGGACTCATCGTCCGAGTGGTGGCTGGGCTTCAAAGGCAGTTTCCCCTTTGGGGACAGTCCTGGAGTCAATCCTTTTGGGGTGCCCGAAAACCATTCTGAGGCACTGCAGGGGGAGTGCATCTGGGCTTAAGTCTTTGCAATGATGTGCGGCTGCTCCACTCCATCCTTCCTATTAGAGGAGGTCGCCTCTCATGAATGGGTTCTCAGTGTGGTAAAGGATGGCTACGCTTTAGAATTTGCTCGTCCCATCCACAGTTTGTTTCTAGTTTCCCCATGTGGTTCCTTGGACAAACAAGTAGCAATTCGAGAGACGCTGGGCCAGCTGCTCTGCCTGGGGCTGTGATTCCAGTTCCCCGTGAAGAGATTCACAGGGGAAGATATTCCATTTACTTTGTGGTCCCAAAGAAAGAAGTGACTTTCCAACTGATTTTAGATTTAAAGAAAGTAAATGCAGCTCTAAAGATTCCGTGTTTTGGATGGAAACCATAAGGTCAGTGATTCTGGCGGTTCACAAATGAGAGTTTCTGGCATCTCTGGATCTCTCAGAAGCCTATCTGTACATCCCCATTCATCAAGGCTTGCAGCGTTTCCTGCGATTCATAATTCTGGGGCAACATTTTTAATTTCAGGCCCTTCCTTTCAGATTGGCCACGGCGCCAAGCTCCTTCACCAAGGTGATGGTGATGGCAGCAGTGCTCCGGAAAGAGAGGATTTTGGTGCATCTGTATCTGGAGGACTGGCTTATCGGGGTGAAGTTGGAGATTCTTCGTTGCCAGTCGGTTCAAAAGGTTCTTCATGTCCTCCAGTCACTAGGTTGGGTAGTGAATGTGATGAAGAGTCACCTGTTATCAACACAGTCCCTGGAGTACCTGGGAGCTTGGTTCGACACTCTAGTCGGCAAAATGGACCTCTCAGAGGAGCACGTTCTGAAGCTGCAGGGGCAGATTCAGCGGTTGTTGCAGTTGCAGGTACCCAAAGTATGGGATTATTTGTAAGTTCTGAGCTCTGTGGTCTCAACGGTAGAGTTAGTGTCATGGGCCTTTGCTCATATGAGACTACTTGCAAAGGGTGCTTTTGGCTCAGTGGAATCCAGCATCAGAGGAGTTTTAGCTCCTGTTGCCACTCAAGGGTGTCGCACGGGAGAGTCTTTCTTGGTGGCTTCTAACTTCCAATCTCATTCAGGGTGTGGACCTCAAAGTTCCGGATTGGATGGTAGCTACTACCGATGCCAATCTCACCAATCAGCTACTACCGAGGCCAGTCTCACTAATCAGCTTAGAGTGGCTGGTCCTTGAAAGAGTCTGCATGGTCTATCAACCAGCTAGAGACCAATGCGGTTCACTTAGCCTTGCAGGAATTTCTCCCATTAGTGAGAGGTCTATCGATGAGGGTTCTCTCGGACAGTGCGACAATGGTGGCTTATATCAATCATCAGGGTGGAATCAAGAGTCAAGCAGTAGCCCAGAAGGCACAAGAGTTAATTATTTGGGCAGAGCAGCACCTGGAGTGGATAGCAGCATCCCACATAGCTGGGGTCGAAAATGTTCAAGCGGATTATTTGAGTCGGATGTGTTGGATTCGGGCAAATGGGAATTGTCGGGGTCCACGATGCAGCTGATTCACGAGCGGTGGGGCTCTCCCCATGTGGACGTAATGGCAACTCATCTGAATGCCAAGGCCTTTCACGTTTTCAGTCAGAGGTGAGAGCACGGGGCCGAGGGAGTCAATGCTCTGGTTCTGCCTTGGCCGCAGGGGGTTCTATGTTATGTCTTTCCTCCTTGGCCGCTCATTATGTCGCATAGAAAAGCTCAGGAAGAAGTGGTCTTGGTGGCTCAAGAATGGCCACAGCATCTGTGGTTCATGGATGTGGTCAACTTGGCTGTGGACTGGCCGATTCAGTTTGGTCATCTGGAGGGTCTTCTGTGTCAGAGACCCATATTTTCCGACCAGACTGCTCACTTTTGTCTAGCAGCATGGCTTTTGAGAGGTGGCATTTGAGATGTAGGGGTTATCCAGAGGTGATCATTACTATGTTGTTGCAAGTCAGGATATTTCCTATGGAAGGGTATGGAAGGATTTTGACTCCTAGTGCTCCATGAAAGGCGTTTGCCCTCTCAGGTCTTCAGTCGCAGAATTTTTGTCCTTCCTGCAAGAAGGTTTTGCTAGAAGCTTGTCTCTCAGCTCTCTTAAGGTTCAAGTGGCAGCACTAGGTTGACTTTGTGGCAAGAGAGATGGGTCCTTTATTTCTGCACATTCAGTTCCTTAGGGGGACAAAGAATTAGCAACCTCCGCTTCAGCAGGTTTGTCCGTCCTGGAATCTTAATCTTGTCCTTAGGGGTTTATGTGAGGCTCCTTCTGAATGACTCCGGAGAGTGACGCTAAAGGACTTGACTCTTAAAGTTGCTTTTCTCCTAGCCCTATGTTCGGCTAGGAGGATTTTGGAATTGCAGGCTCTGTCGTGTTATGACCCATTCCTTCAAATTTTGAATTTGGAGGTTTAATTGAGGACGGTACCTTCCTTTTTGCCGAAAGTGGTGTTGGCATTTCACGTCAAACAGACAGTGGAGCTTCCAGTCTTTCTTACGAGAGCTCAAGCTGTTAGATGTAAAAAGAGCTTTGCTGAGATATCTCAAAGTAACAAATGACTTCAGGAGGTCAGACCACCTTTTTGTTCGGTGGAGTGGTCCAAGGAGGGGCTTTCAGGCTTCTAAGGCTACTGTTGCTCGTTGGCTTAAGGCGCTATTGGTTCCTCTTACATTATTCGTGGTTGTCTGGTTCCAGATGGATTGCGAGCTCATTCTAAGCATTCTCAAGTGGCCTTGTGGGTAGAGGCTCAGCTTGTTTCTCCACAGGAGATTTGCAGACCAGTGACATGGAAGTCACTACATAGATTTGTAGACACTATCGTCTGGATGTAGGAGATACGGGTTCCTCATCTTTTGGCAAAAATGTTCTGCGAGTGGGAATCTGCAGGTCCCTCCCTGAGTAGGGTGCTTTGGTACATCCCAGGAGTCTGGACTGATCCGGGTACGAACAGGGAAAGGAAAATTGGTTCTTACCTGCTAATTTTCATTCCTGTAGTACCACAGATCAGTCCAAAACCCATCCACTCTGTTGAGGGGGAGAGTTGTCTGCTTATTCTGTTTTTTATAGCAGATTATATTTTCATATTTTCTAAGTTTTGAAAGATTGGACGTTTTTGAAATTTTATTGTGATTTGCTTGGATATAGATTAATACTGAGGAATTGCAGGATGCACAAGTGGTTAAAAAGCAGTGTCAGTAAAACTTTCTCTGTCTCCATCTGCTGGAGGGGAGGCAAAACCCAGGATTCTGGACTGGGGGTCACAGGGGCGGCCCCTATGACATTGTAAGGGCAAAGGCTAGCGCTGGCGCCATTTTGAATACTGGCAATATGGCCCGAGTGTAGGAGGTCGCTCCCGGACCCCCGCTGGACTTTTGGCAAGTCTTGTGGGGGTCAGGAGGCCCCCAAAACTGGCCAAAAGTCCCTGGGGGTACAGCGGGGGTCCAGGAGCGATCTCTTGCACTCGTGCCGTCAGGTGCCAGGAACCAAAATTGCGCCGATAGCCTTGCCCTTACTATGTCACAGGGGCTACCAACGCCATTGGTCAGCCCCTGTCACATGGCAGGAGCACAAGATGGCGCCGATCGCCATGTGATAGGGGCTGACCAATGGCACCGGTAGCCCCTGTGACATGGTAGGGCTATCGGCGCCATTTTGAACTGGTACAGAGGGTGTGGGAGTGCTCCCGGATTCCCCCTGGACCACCAGGGAGTTTTGGTAAGTCATGGGGTGGTCAAGAGGGTGGGGGGTTGTAGTAAATTTAATTTTAGCCGGGTAACAAATAGGATTAGATGTATAACCGTATCGGGACGCCATACGGACATATACAACGTATCTGCCACCCGACGAATACGTATCCCAAATGCAACGTATGGCGTCCCTCTGCACATCCCTAAAAGGGACTTCCCTCTGTCTGCATCGATCACAGTTACGGGCAGTGAAAGTGACTTCCCTCTGTCAGCATCAATCACAGTTACGGGCAGTGAAAGTGACTTCCCTCTGTCAGCATCAATCACAGATACAGGCAGTGAAAGTGACTTCCCTCTGTCAGCATCAATCAAAGTTACAGGCAGTGAAAGTGACTTCCCTCTGTCAGCATCAATCACAGTTACAGGCACTGAAAGTGACTTCCCTCTGTCAGCATCAATCACAGATACAGGCAGTGAAAGTGACTTCCCTCTTTCAACATCAATCACAGTTACAGGCAGTGAAAGTGACTTCCCTCTGTCAGCATCAATCACAGTTACAGGCAGTGAAAGTGACTTCCCTCTGTCAGCATCAATCACAGTTACAGGCAGTGAAAGTGACTTCCATCTGTCAGCATCAGTTAAAGTGACTCTAATCTATTTGTGGTCGGTCAACTTGAGTGAGGCTCTCTCAGTGATAGGGATTTCCAACCAGATTATTGTTGACAGCTTGCAACAATGATTCATGTATGTTTGTGTCAGTCTCAGTGATTGGTTGTGGGTGTTAGTGACGGGGACTCATGTCTGATGGTATCAGTCAGAGTTAATCAGTGACAGGGCTCGTGTGTCACTCTCAGTGACTGTCTGTGGGTGTTAGTGATGGGGTCTCTTGTCTGTTGGTGAGAGTCACAGTTAATCAGTGACAGGGCTCGTGTGTCACTCTCAGTGACTGTCTGTGGGTGTTAGTGATGGGGTCTCTTGTCTGTTGGTGAGAGTCACAGTTAATCAGTGACAGGGCTCGTGTGTCAGTCTCAGTGACTGTCTGTGGGTGTTAGTGACGGGGTCTCTTGTCTGTTGGTGAGAGTCACAGTTAATCAGTGACAGGGCTCGTGTGTCAGTCTCAGGGAGTGTCTGTGGGTGTTAGTGACGGGGTCTTTTGTCTGTTGGTGAGAGTCACAGTTAATCAGTGACAGAGCCTCTTATTCTCAGCCCCTCAGGTCAGCATCACGCAGATCCCAGAAGAGCAGTGCAGGAAGACCCTGGTCTCAGGTCAGTTCTTGCTCCTGGAGTGTGAGGTCTCCAGACCCGAGGCACTGGTCCGCTGGCTCCGGGACGGTCAGGAAGTTCTTCCAGGTGATGACATCTCCATCCAGTCAGAGGGCAGGAAGAGAAACCTGCTGATCGCCTGCTCCCGCCCTGAGCACTCAGGGATGTATATTTGTGATGCAGTACATGACACCCTGACGTTCACAGTGCAAGTGTCAGGTAATGGGACTGGAAGTAAAGCACAGACAATCTGTAGAACAGATAATCATAAACATGGATCTTAGTTTAAGAAAGACACAGAATCTCTTCCTTGATCTACAGTCAGAATGGAACAAATGTTCTCTATCTCATGATGCTATCTCTCTGCAGAGTCAGCATGGAACAAATGCTCTCTATCTCATGATGCTATGTCTCTGCAGAGTCAGCATGGAACAAATGCTCTCTATCTCATGATGCTATCTCTCTGCAGAGTCAGCATGGAACAAATGCTCTCTATCTCATGATGCTATGTCTCTGCAGAGTCAGCATGGAACAAATGCTCTCTATCTCATGATGCTATGTCTCTGCAGAGTCAGCATGGAACAAATGCTCTCTATCTCATGATGCTATGTCTCTGCAGAGTCAGCGTGGAACAAATGTTCTCTATCTCATGATGCTATGTCTCTGCAGAGTCAGCATGGAACAAATGCTCTCTATCTCATGATGCTATCTCTCTGCAGAGTCAGCGTGGAACACATGTTCTCTATCTCATGATGCTATGTCTCTGCAGAGTCAGCTTGGAACAAATGCTCTCTATCTCATGATGCTATGTCTCTGCAGAGTCAGCATGGAACAAATACTCTCTATCTCATGATGCTATCTCTCTGCAGAGTCAGCATGGAACAAATGCTCTCTATCTCGTGATGCTATCTCTCTGCAGAGTCAGCATGGAACAAATGCTCTCTATCTCATGATGCTATGTCTCTGCAGAGTCAGCGTGGAACAAATGTTCTCTATCTCAGGATGTTATGTCTCTGGAGATTTAGCTTGGAACACATGTTCTCTGTCTCATGATGCTATGCCTCTGCAGAGTCAGCATGGAACAAATGCTCTCTATCTCATGATGCTATGTCTCTGCAGAGTCAGTAGGGAACACGTGTTCTCTATCTCGTGATGCTATCTCTCTGCAGAGTCAGCATGGAACAAATGCTCTCTATCTCATGATGCTATGTCTCTGCAGAGTCAGCATGGAACAAATGTTCTCTATCTCAGGATGTTATGTCTCTGGAGATTTAGCTTGGAACACATGTTCTCTGTCTCATGATGCTATGCCTCTGCAGAGTCAGCATGGAACAAATGCTCTCTATCTCATGATGCTATGTCTCTGCAGAGTCAGTAGGGAACACGTGTTCTCTATCTCATGATGCTATGTCTCTGCAGAGTAAGCATGGAACACATGTTCACTATCTCATGATGCTATGTCTCTGCAGAGTCAGCATGGAACACATGTTCTCTATCTCATGATGCTATGTCTCTGCAGAGTCAGCATGGAACAGGTGTTCTCTTTCTCAGGATGTTATGTCTCTGCAGAGTCAGCATGGAACAAATGTTCTCTATCTCAGGATGTTATGTCTCTGCAGAGTCATCAGAGAACAAATGTTCTCTATCTCAGGATACTATGTCTCTGCAGAGTCAGCATGGAACACATGTTCTCTATCTCATGATGCTATGTCTCTGCAGAGTCAGCAGGGAACAAATGTTCTCTATCTCAGGATGTTATGTCTCTGCAGAGTCATCAGGGAACAAATGTTCTCTATCTCATGATGCTATGTCTCTGCAGAGTCAGCATGGAACACATGTTCTCTATCTCAGGATGCTATGTCTCTGCAGAGTCAGCAGGGAACAAATGTTCTCTATCTCAGGATGTTATGTCTCTGCAGAGTCAGCAGGGAACAAATGTTCTCTATCTCAGGATGTTATGTCTCTGCAGAGTCAGCATGGAACAAATGTTCTCTATCTCATGATGCTATGTCTCTGCAGAGTCAGCATGGAGCACATGTTCTCTATCTCATGATGTTATGTCTCTGCAGAGTCAGCGTGGAACACATGTTCTCTATCTCATGATGCTATGTCTCTGCAGAGTCAGCGTGAAACACATGTTCTCTATCTCATGATGCTATGTCTCTGCAGAGTCAGCGTGAAACACATGTTCTCTATCTCATGATGCTATGTCTCTGCAGAGTCAGCAGGGAACACATGTTTCTATCTCATGATGCTATGTCTCTGCAGAGTCAGCATGGAACAAATGTTCTCTATCTCATGATGCTATGTCTCTGCAGAGTCAGCATGGAACACGTGTTCTCTATCTCATGAGGCTATGTCTCTGCAGAGACAACGTGGAACACATGTTCTCTATCTCATGATGCTATGTCTCTGCAGAGTCAGCATGGAACACGTGTTCTCTATCTCATGATGCTATGTCTCTGCAGAGTCAGCAGGGAACACATGTTTCTATCTCATGATGCTATGTCTCTGCAGAGTCAGCATGGAACAAATGTTCTCTATCTCATGATGCTAGGTCTCTGCAGAGTCAGCAGGGAACACATGTTCTCTATCTCAGGATGCTATGTCTCTGCAGAGTCAGCAGGGAACCCATGTTCTCTATCTCCGGATGTTATGTCTCTGCAGAGTCAGCATGGAACACATCTTCTCTATCTCATGATGCTAGGTCTCTGCAGAGTCAGCAGGGAACCAGTTTCACTTTGTTTCTCTTGTTTGTGTTTTTGGATTTGCAGATCTGCCCGTGAGAATTGTGAATACCAATGATGATGCTGTCCATGAGTACCTGACGGGGGAACCTGTGGTATTGAGCTGTGAGCTGTCACGAGGCGGTACCCTGGTGCACTGGTACAAGGATGGTGTGGAGGTGGAGCTGAATGAAGGCCTGAGAGTGGAGAGTGAAGGGGTCCATCATAGGCTGGTTATTCCCGCAGCGAGGACGCAGGACTCGGGAGAGTTTGTCTGTGACACTGGAGATGATTCTGTCTTCTACGCAGTGAAAGTGGCAGGTCAGTGTGAGTGTGACAGCTTCAATGTCACTCCGGCTTGCACAGGAAATCAGGACTCAATTTAGGAAATCAGAGCCTTGGTTTTGTTGATTACATTTTCATTTTCCTGTCAAGTTGGACCTCTGTGATGTATAAAACTCAACTAACAATCATCTCAGTTCAATAAACAGTGAAACAACATGAAAAGGATCGTTTCTCCTCAGCAAATGACAAAATTACCACAAATTCCTAGCTCTGGGGAAAATGTTTAATAATGCACATTGTCAAACTGAGGAACCACCACAGACATTGACTCTCTCTCTGGCTCTAAAGTCATTTACAGTCAGTGAAAGTGACTTCCCTCTGTCAGCATCAATCACAGTTACAGGCAGTGAAAGTGACTTCCCTCTGTCAGCATCAATCACAGTTACAGGCAGTGAAAGTGACTTCCCTCTGTCAGCATCAATCACAGTTACAGGCAGTGAAAGTGACTTCCCTCTGTCAGCATCAATCACAGTTACCGGCAGTGAAAGTGACTTCCCTCTGTCAGCATCAATCACAGTTACAGGCAGTGAAAGTGACTTCCCTCTGTCAGCATCAATCACAGTTACAGCCAGTAAAAGTCACTTCCCTCTTTAACCATCAGTCACAGTTACAGTCAGTGAAAGTGATTTCCTTCTGTCAGTATCAATGACAGTTACAGGTAGTGAAAGTGACTTCCCTCTGTCAGCATCAATCACAGTTACAGGTAGTGAAAGTGACTTCACTCTGTCAGCATCAATCACAGTTACAGCTAGTGAAAGTGACTTCCCTCTTTCACCATCAATCACAGTTACAGGCAGTGAAAGTTGCTTCCCTCTTTAACCATCAATCTCAGTTACAGTCAGTGAAAGTGAGTTCCCTCTGTCAGCATCAATCACAGTTACAGGCAGGGAAAGTGAATTCCCTCTGTCAGCATCAATCACAGTTACAGGCAGAGAAAGTGACTTCCCTCTGTCAGCATCTATCACAGTTACAGGCAGTGAAAGTGAGTTCCCTCTTTCAGCATCAATCACAGTTACAGGCAGTGAAAGTGACTTCCCTCTGTCAGCATCAATCACAGTTACAGGCAGGGAAAGTGTCTTCCCTCTGTCAGCATCAATCACAGTTACAGGCAGGGAAAGTGACTTCCCTCTGTCAGAATCAATCACAGTTACAGGAAGGGAAAGTGACTTACCTCTCTCAGCAATAATCACAGTTACAGGGAGTGAAAGTGACTTACCTCTGTCAGCATCAATCACAGTTACAGACAGGGATAGTGTCTTCCCTCTGTCAGCATCAATCACAGTTACAGATAGGGAAAGTGTCTTCCCTCTGTCAGTATCAATCACAGTTACAGGCAGGGAAAGTGACTTCCCTCTGTCAGCATCAATCACAGTTACAGGCAGTGAAAGTGACATCCCTCTGTCAGCATCAATCACAGTTACAGGCAGGGAAAGTGATTTCTCTCTGTCAGCATCAACCACAGTTACAGGCAGGGAAAGTGACTTCCCTCTGTCAGCATCAATCACAGTTACAGGCAGGGAAAGTGTCTTCCCTCTGTCAGTATCAATCGCAGTTACAGGCAGTGAAAGTGATTTCCCTCTGTCAGTATCAATCACAGTTACAGGCAGTGAAAGTGAGTTCCCTCTGTCAGTATCAATCACAGTTACAGGCAGTGAAAGTGACTTCCTTCTGTCAGCATCAATCACAGTTACAGGCAGGGAAAGTGACTTCCCTCTGTCAGCATTAATCACAGTTACAGGCAGGGAAAGTGACTTCCCTCTGTCACTATCAATCACAGTTGCAGGTAGTGAAAGTGACTTCCCTCTGTTAGCATCCATCTCAGTTACAGGCAGTGAATGTGACTTCCCTCTGTCAGCATCAATCACAGTTACAGGCAGTGAAAGTGACTTCCCTCTGTCAGCATCTATCACAATTACAGGCAGTGAAAGTGACTTCCCTCTGTCAGCATCAATCACAGTTACAGGCAGAGAAATTGACTTCCCTCTGTCAGCATCAATCACAGTTACAGCCAGTGAAAGTGACTTCCCTCTTTAACCATCAATAACAGTTACAGTCGGTGAAAGTGAATTCCCTCTGTCAGCATCAATCACAGTTACAGCCAGTGAAAGTGACTTCCCTCTTTAACCATCAGTCACAGATACAGGCAGTGAATGAGACTTCTCTCTTTAACCATCAATCACAGTTACAGTCAGTGAAAGTGACTTTCCTCTTTCAGCATCAATCACAGATACAGGCAGTGAAAGTGACTTCCCTCTTTCAGCATCAATCACAGATACAGGCAGTGAAAGTGACTTCCCTCTGTCAGCGTCAATCACAGTTACAGAGGTGAAAGTGACTTCCCTCTTTCAGCATCAATCACAATTACAGGCGGTGAAAGTGACTTCCCTCTGTCAGCATCAATCAAAGTTACAGCCGGTGAAAGTGACTTCCCTCTGTCAGCATCAATCACAGTTACAGCCGGTGAAATTGACTTCCATCTATCAGCATCAATCACAGTTACAGCCGGTGAAAGTGACTTCCCTCTTTAACCATCAGTCACAGTTACAGTCGGTGAAAGTGACTTCCCTCTTTCACCATCAATCACAGATACAGGCAGTGAATGTGACTTCCCCCTTTAACCATCAATCACAGTTACAGGCAGTGAAAGTGACTTCCCTCTGTCAGCATCAATCACAGTTACAGGCAGGGAAAGTAACTTCCCTATGTCAGAATCAATCACAGTTACAGGAAGGGAAAGTGACTTCCCTCTCTCAGCAATAATCACAGTTACAGGCAGTGAAAGTGACTTACCTCTGTCAGCATCAATCACAGTTACAGACAGGGATAGTGTCTTCCCTCTGTCAGCATCAATCACAGTTACAGATAGGGAAAGTGTCTTCCTTCTGTCAGTATCAATCACAGTTACAGGCAGGGAAAGTGACTTCCCTCTGTCAGCATCAATCACAGTTACAGGCAGTGAAAGTGACATCCCTCTGTCAGTATCAATCACAGTTACAGGCAGTGAAAGTGACTTCCTTCTGTCAGCATCAATCACATTTACAGGCAGGGAAAGTGACTTCCCTCTGTCAGCATCAATCACAGTTACAGGCAGGGAAAGTGACTTCCCTCTGTCAGTATCAATCACAGTTACAGGCAGTGAAAGTGACTTCCCTCTGTTAGCATCCATCTCAGTTACAGGCAGTGAATGTGACTTCCCTCTGTCAGCATCAATCACAGTTACAGGCAGTGAAAGTGACTTCCCTCTGTCAGCATCTATCACAATTACAGGCAGTGAAAGTGACTTCCCTCTGTCAGCATCAATCACAGTTACAGGCAGTGAAATTGACTTCCCTCTGTCAGCATCAATCACAGTTACAGCCAGTGAAAGTGACTTCCCTCTTTAACCATCAATCACAGTTACAGTCGGTGAAAGTGACTTCCCTCTTTAACCATCAATCACAGATACAGGCAGTGAATGTGACTTCTCTCTTTAACCATCAATCACAGTTACAGTCAGTGAAAGTGACTTTCCTCTGTCAGCATCAATCACAGTTACAGCCAGTGAAAGTGACTTCCCTCTTTAACCATCAATCACAGATACAGGCAGTGAATGTGACTTCTCTCTTTAACCATCAATCACAGTTACAGTCAGTGAAAGTGACTTTCCTCTTTCAGCATCAATCACAGATACAGGCAGTGAAAGTGACTTCCCTCTTTCAGCATCAATCACAGATACAGGCAGTGAAAGTGACTTCCCTCTGTCAGCGTCAATCACAGTTACAGGCAGTGAAAGTGACTTCCCTCTGTCAGCATCAATGACAGTTACAGGCAGTGAAAGTGACTTCCCTCTTTCAGCATCAATCACAATTACAGGCGGTGAAAGTGACTTTCCTCTTTCAGCATCAATCACAGTTACAGGCAGTGAAATTGACTTCCCTCTGTCAGCATCAATCAAAGTTACAGCCGGTGAAAGTGACTTTCCTCTGTCAGCATCAATCACAGTTACAGCCGGTGAAAGTGACTTCCATCTATCAGCATCAATCACAGTTACAGCCGGTGAAAGTGACTTCCCTCTTTAACCATCAATCACAGTTACAGTCGGTGAAAGTGACTTCCCTCTTTCACCATCAATCACAGATACAGGCAGTGAATGTGACTTCCCCCTTTAACCATCTATCACAGTTACAGGCAGTGAAAGTGACTTCCCTCTGTCAGCATCAATCACAGTTACAGGCAGTGAAAGTGAGTTCCCTCTGTCAGCATCAATCACAGTTTCAGTCGGGGAAAGTGACTTCCCTCTTTCACCATCAATCACAGTTACAGGCAGTGAAAGTGACTTCCCTCTGGCAGCATCAATCACAATTACAGGCTGTGAAAGTGAGTTCCCTCTGTCAGCATCAATCACAGTTACAGGCAGTGAAAGTGACTTCCCTCTGTCAGCATCAATCACAGTTACAGGCAGGGAAAGTGACTTCCCTCTGTCAGCATCAATCACAGTTAGAGGCAGGGAAAGTGTCTTCCCTCTGGCAGTATCAATCACAGTTACAGGCAGTGAAAGTGACTTCTTCTGTCAGCATCAATCACAGTTACAGGCAGTGAAAGTGACTTTCTTCTGTCAGCATGTATCACAGTTACAGGCAGTGAAAGTGACTTCCCTCTGTTAGCATCTATCTCAGTTACAGGCAGTGAATGTGACTTCCCTCTGTCAGCATCTATCACAGTTACAGGCAGTGAAAGTTCTTTTTTACTCAACGCTCCATTAAACTCTGGAATTTTTTGCCAGAGGATGTGGTTAGTGCAGTTAGTATAGCTGTGTTTACAAAAGGATTGGATAAGTTCTTGGAGGAGAAGTGCATTACCTGCTATTAATCAAATTTACTTAGAAAATAGCCATTGCTATTAATTGCATCAGTAGCGTGGGACATGCTTCGTTTTTGGGTAATTGCCAGGTACTTGTCGCCTGGATTGGCCTCAATTGGAAACAGGATACTGGGCTTGTTGGACCCTTGGTCTGACCCAGTACGGCATGTTCTTATGTTCTTATCACTGACAGGGCCTCATGGGTCAGTCTCAGGGACTGTCTTTTGGTGTTAGTGATGAGGAGTCTTGTCTGTTGGTGACAGTCACAGTTAATCAGTGACAGGGCTCATGTTTGAGACTCAGTGACTGTGGGTGTTAGTGACGAGGAGTCTTGTCTGTTGGTGACAGTCACAGCTAATCAGTGGCAGGGCTCGTGTGTGAGACTCAGTGACTGTGGGTGTTAGTGACAGGGTCTCTTGTCTCTTGGTGTCAGTCACTGTTAATCAGTGACAGGGCTCGTGTGTGAGACTCAGTAACTGTCTACTCTGTGGGTGATACTGATGAGGAGACTTGTCTGTTGGTGACAGTCACAGTTAATCAGTGACAGGGCTCGTGTGTCAATATCAGTGACTATCTGTGGGTGTTAGTGACAAGGAGTCTTGTCTGTTGGTGGCAGTCACAGTTAATCAGTGACAGGGCTCGTGTGTGAGACTCAGTAACTGTCTGTGGGTGTTAGTGACGAGGAGTCTTGTCTGTTGGTGGCAGTCACAGTTAATCAGTGACAGGGCTCGTGTGTCAGTCTCAGTGAATGTCTGTGGGTGTTAGTGACGAGGAGTCTTGTCTGTTGGTGGCAGTCACAGTTAATCAGTGACAGGGCTCTTGTGTGATACTCAGTAACTGTCTGTGGGTGTTAGTGACGAGGAGTCTTGTCTGTTGGTGGCAGTCACAGTTAATCAGTGACAGGGCTCGTGTGTCAGTCTCAGTGAATGTCTGTGGGTGTTAGTGATGGGGTCTCTTGTCTGTTGGTGACAGTCACAGTTATTCAGTGACAGGGCTCGTGTGAAGGATCAGTGACTGTCTCTGGGTGTTAGTGACGAGGAGTCTTGTCTGTTGGTGGCAGTCACAGTTAATCAGTGACAGGGCTCGTGTGTCAGTCTCAGTGAATGTCTGTGGGTGTTAGTGACGGGGTCTCTTGTCTGTTGGTGTCAGTCACAGTTAATCAGTCACATGGCTCGTGTGTCAGTATCAGTGACTGTCTGTGGGTGTTAGTGACGGGGTCTCTTGTCTGTTGGTGTCAGTCACTGTTAATCAGTGACAGGGCTCGTGTGTCAGTCTCAGTGACTGTGTGGGTGTTAGTGACGGGGTCTTGTCTGTTGGTGACAGTCACAGTTATTCAGTGACAGGGCTCGTGTGTCAGTCTCATTGAATGTCTGTGGGTGTTAGTGACAGGGTCTCTTGTCTGTTGGTGACAGTCACAGTTATTCAGTGACAGGGCTCGTGTGTCACTCTCAGTGACTGTCTGTGGGTGTTAGTGATGGGGTCTTGTCTGTTGGTGACAGTCACAGTTAATCAGTGACAGGACTCGTGTGTCAGTATCAGTGACTGTCTGTGGGTGTTAGTGACGGGGTCTCTTGTCTGTTGGTGACAGTCACAGTTAATCAGTGACAGGGCTCGTGTGTCAGTCTCAGTGACTGTCTGTGGGTGTTAGTGACGAGGAGTCTTGTCTGTTGGTGACAGTTACAGTTATTCAGTGACAGAGCCTCATGTATCACTCTCAGTGACTGTCTGTGGGTGTTAGTGATGGGGTCTCTTGTCTGTTGGTGACAGTCACAGTTAATCAGTGACAGGACTCGTGTGTCAGTATCAGTGACTGTCTGTGGGTGTTAGTGACGGGGTCTCTTGTCTGTTGGTGACAGTCACAGTTATTCAGTGACAGGGCTCGTATGTCACTCTCAGTGACTGTCTGTGGGTGTTAGTGACGGGGTCTCTTGTCTGTTGGTGACAGTCACAGTTATTCAGTGACAGGGCTCGTGTGTCAGTCTCAGTGACTGTCTGTGGGTGTTAGTGACGAGGAGTCTTGTCTGTTGGTGACAGTTACAGTTATTCAGTGACAGAGCCTCGTGTGTCACTCTCAGTGACTGTCTGTGGGTGTTAGTGACGGGGTCTCTTGTCTGTTGGTGACAGTCACAGTTAATCAGTGACAGGGCTCGTGTGTCAGTCTCAGTGACTGTCTGTGGGTGTTAGTGACGGGGTCTCTCGTCTGTTGGTGACAGTCACAGTTAATCAGTGACAGAGCCTCTTATTCTCAGCCCCTCAGGTCAGCATCACGCAGATCCCAGAAGAGCAGTGCAGGAAGACCCTGGTCTCAGGTCAGTTCTTGCTCCTGGAATGTGAGGTCTCCAGACCCGAGGCACTGGTCCGCTGGTTCCGGGACGGTCAGGAAGTTCTTCCAGGTGATGACATCTCCATCCAGTCAGAGGGCAGGAAGAGAAACCTGCTGATCGCCTGCTCCCGCCCTGAGCACTCAGGGATGTATATTTGTGATGCAGTACATGACACCCTGACGTTCACAGTGCAAGTGTCAGGTAATGGGACTGGAAGTAAAGCACAGACAATCTGTAGAACAGATAATCATAAACATGTGTACCACATCTGTGCTGGTCACCACATCTCAAGGAAGATATAGCACGATTAGAAAAAGTACAAGATGATAAAGGGGATGGAACAGCTCCCCTATGAGGAAAGACTAAAGAAGTTAGGGCTGTTCAGCTTGAAGAAGAGACGGCTGAGGGGGGATATGATAGAGGTCTATAAAATAATGACTGGAATGGAACGAGTAAACATAAATCAGTTTTTCATTCATTCTTGTCAAAAATGCAAATTAAGGCCTGGATTTATCAAAATGCTGTAAGTACTCCATGCGATAGCAAAAGAGGTGTGTTTTATACTAATAAATCATTTATCGCAATTTGTACTAATTAGAGCATAACCTTTTTAGATTCTGGGATGAGTGCCAGACCTGTTGTATTTCCTGTATTCAACCACTGGGGGACCATTGTTAATAATTTCAGAGGCCCATAGATAGGTATTTGTATCCCTATGATAGGCCCACCTAGTAACTCGAGGTAAGGGTTAGGTATTAGTGTAGGGGGTTAGGGGCCACTTTCACATTCAACGTGAGACGTACGAACAGAACAGTCGTCTCTTGTGAAGATCTGAGGACAGACGGAGAGAGGAAACTCACCCTAAGATGAGATTTGTGCAATGTTCTCTCAACCTAGCTTGATATTACCCAGGTAGAGAGTCCATCAAGCTAGGTTGAGAGAACATTGCCCAAATCTCATCTTGGAGTGAGTTTCCTCACTCCGAAGGTCATCAAATCTTCACATGAGACCACTGTTCTGTTCGTAGGTGTCACGTAGAATGTCAAACTGGCTCACTCTCTCTCTCTCTCTCTCGATTATGAATAGAGCTGCAGGGCTGTGCCAGTCTGGTTCTCACTGGCGACTCTGGGCAGTGCCAACCTGATTATGAATAGAGGTGCAGGGCAGTGCCAGTCTGGTTCTCACTGGTGACTCTGGGCAGTGCCAGCCTGATTATGAATAGAGATGCAGGGCTGTGCCAGTCTGGTTCTCACTGGCGACTCTGGGCAGTGCCATGCTGATTATGAATAGAGGTGCAGGGCTGTGCCAGTCTGGTTCTCACTGGCGACTCTGGGCAGTGCCAACCTGATTATGAATAGAGGTGCAGGGCTGTGCCAGTCTGGTTCTCACTGGCGACTCTGGGCAGTGCCAACCTGATTATGAATAGAGCTGCAGGGCTGTGCCAGTCTGGTTCTCACTGGTGACTCTGGGCAGTGCCAGCCTGATTATGAATAGAGGTGCAGGGCAGTGCCAGACTGGTTCTCACTGGTGACTCTGGGCAGTGCCAGCCTGATTAGGAATAGAGGTGCAGAGCTGTGCCAGACTGGTTCTCACTGGTGACTCTGGGCAGTGCCAGCCTGATTATGAATAGAGGTGCAGGGCACTGCCAGACTGGTTCTCACTGGTGACTCTGGGCAGTGCCAGCCTGAATATGAATAGAGGTGCAGGGCTGTGCCAGACTGGTTCCCACTGGTGACTCTGGGCAGTGCCATCCTGATTATTAATATAGAGGTGCAGGGCAGTGCCAGTCTGGTTCTCACTGGTGACTCTGGGCAGTGCCAGCCTGATTATGAATAGAGGTGCAGGGCACTGCCAGACTGGTTCTCACTGGTGACTCTGGGCAGTGCCAGCCTGAATATGAATAGAGGTGTAGGGCAGTGCCAGACTGGTTCTCACTGGTGACTCTGGGCAGTGCCAGCCTGATTATGAATAGAGGTGCAGGGCAGTGCCAGTCTGGTTCTCACTGGTGACTCTGGGCAGTGCCAGCCTGATTATGAATAGAGGTGCAGGGCAGTGCCAGTCTGGTCCTCACTGGTGACTCTGGGCAGTGCCAGCCTGATTATGAATAGAGGTGCAGGGCAGTGCCAGTCTGGTTCTCACTGGTGACTCTGCGCAGTGCCAGCCTGATTATGAATAGAGGTGCAGGGCAGTGCCAGACTGGTTCTCACTGGTGACTCTGGGCAGTGCCAGCCTGATTATGAATAGAGGTGCAGGGCAGTGCCAGACTGGTTCTCACTGGTGACTCTGGGCAGTGCCAGCCTGATTATGAATAGAGGTGCAGGGCAGTGCCATACTGGTTCTCACGGGTGACTCTGGGCAGTGCCAGCCTGATTATGAATAGAGGTGCAGGGCACTGCCAGACTGGTTCTCACTGGTGACTCTGGGCAGTGCCAGCCTGAATATGAATAGAGGTGTAGGGCAGTGCCAGACTGGTTCTCACTGGTGACTCTGGGCAGTGCCAGCCTGATTATGAATAGAGGTGCAGGGCAGTGCCAGTCTGGTTCTCACTGGTGACTCTGGGCAGTGCCAGCCTGATTATGAATAGAGGTGCAGGGCAGTGCCAGTCTGGTCCTCACTGGTGACTCTGGGCAGTGCCAGCCTGATTATGAATAGAGGTGCAGGGCAGTGCCAGTCTGGTTCTCACTGGTGACTCTGCGCAGTGCCAGCCTGATTATGAATAGAGGTGCAGGGCAGTGCCAGACTGGTTCTCACTGGTGACTCTGGGCAGTGCCAGCCTGATTATGAATAGAGGTGCAGGGCAGTGCCAGACTGGTTCTCACTGGTGACTCTGGGCAGTGCCAGCCTGATTATGAATAGAGGTGCAGGGCAGTGCCATACTGGTTCTCACTGGTGACTCTGGGCAGTGCCAGCCTGATTATGAATAGAGGTGCAGGGCAGTGCCAGACTGGTTCTCACGGGTGACTCTGGGCAGTGCCAGCCTGATTATGAATAGAGGTGCAGGGCAGTGCCAAACTGGTTCTCACTGGTGACTCTGGGCAGTGCCAGCCTGATTATGAATAGAGGTGCAGGGCAGTGCCATACTGGTTCTCACTGGTGACTCTGGGCAGTGCCAGCCTGATTATGAACAGAGGTGCAGGGCAGTGCCAGACTGGTTCTCACTGGTGACTCTGGGCAGTGCCAGCCTGATTATGAATAGAGGTGCAGGGCAGTGCCAGTCTGGTCCTCACTGGTGACTCTGGGCAGTGCCAGCCTGATTATGACTCTTAGCATGGAACAGGTATTCCCTTCCAGTTTCACTTTGTTTCTCCTGTTTGTGTTTTTCCATTTGCAGATCTGCCCGTTAGAATTGTGAATACCAATGATGATGCTGTCCATGAGTACCTGACGGGGGAGCCTGTGGTGTTGAGCTGTGAGCTGTCACGAGGCGGTGCCCTGGTGCACTGGTACAAGGATGGTGTGGAGGTGGAGCTGAATGAAGGCCTGAGAGTGGAGAGTGAAGGGGTCCATCATAGGCTGGTTATTCCCGCAGCGAAGACGCAGGACTCGGGAGAGTTTGTCTGTGACACTGGAGATGATTCTGTCTTCTACGCAGTGAAAGTGGCAGGTCAGTGTGAGTGTGGCAGCTTCAATGTCACTCCGGCTTGCACAGGAAATCAGGACTCAGTTTAGAAAATCAGTGCCTGGGATCAAGGAGTGAAATCATCTCACATTTGTGGTTTTCAGTCATAGTTATGGTCTGTTGTAGTGACTGGGACAAAATCACTAGGCAATCATCACTAACTCTAAAGCATTCAAAAGGAAAACCCTGTGTAGGTGTCAGTTACAGAAAATCAGTGACCAGGAGTCCTGTCTGGTGTATCAGTCTCAGTATAATCAATAGCAATCGCAGCTACAGGCAGTGAGAGCGCCTCCTGTCTATGGGTGTCAGTGAGAGTCCCTCCAGTCCTCTGCTTGCTCTTGCAATGTCTGTCACTCGACATTAGTCACTGATACAGTCTGCTTGTGTCAGTCACAGTGACTGCCATCTGTAGGAGTTAGTGTCTCTCAGCGTCAGTCCCGGTTACATGGTGACAGGGATTCCCTTCTCTCAGCGTCAGTCCCAGTTACACGGTGACGGGGATTCCCGTCTCTCGGCGTCAGTCCCGGTTACACGGTGACGGGGATTCCCTTCTCTCGGCGTCAGTCCCGGTTACACGGTGACGGGGATTCCCGTCTCTCGGCGTCAGTCTTGGTTACACGGTGACGGGGATTCCCGTCTCTCGGCGTCAGTCCCGGTTACACGGTGACGGGGATTCCCGTCTCTCGGCGTCAGTCCCGGTTATACGGTGACGGGGATTCCCTTCTCTCGGCGTCAGTCCCGGTTACACGGTGACGGGGATTCCCTTCTCACGGCGTCAGTCCCGGTTACATGGTGACGGGGATTCCCGTCTCTCGGCGTCAGTCCCGGTTACACGGTGACGGGGATTCCCTTCTCTCGGCGTCAGTCCCGGTTACACGGTGACGGGGATTCCCGTCTCTCGGCGTCAGTCTCGGTTACACGGTGACGGGGATTCCCGTCTCTTAGCATCAGTTGCGGCCGCTGACCAGTACTCCTGTCTACTGGTGTCAGACACAGTTAATCTGATGTGTTTGGCGGTCTGGGAACTCATCCCCTGGTCCACCACTCTTATCTCCAGCCCTGGACCTGGGCCGGTTTCCACAGACGTTGGGGAAGGCCTCCCAATTCACTGGCTTCAGCCTGCCACGAGCTCAGCCAGCCTCTGACGCCGCCTCTGTCCCGGGCCATCCTAGCTGTGCATCTGCCACGATCCTGTCCCCTTAAAGGGCCAATGGCAGGAAGTCATGGCTGTCGCTCCCTGATGATGTCACGGGGACTCCACTATTTAAGCCAGTGAGGACACCTCCTCTATGCCCCTGCAATCGGTCGAATCCAGTGGAGTAGTGCTTGGACTCTGCTTTCCTGATTCCTGGTTCCTGTCTCCTCTGTGCGTCTTCCTGTGCTCCTGTGTCCTGCTCCTGAGCCCTGGCAGTCAGGTTTGTCTTCTGTCTCCTTGTCTTCCTGGTCAGTTTCCTCTTTGCCTGTCTTCAGTTTCTCGTCCTGCTCCTGTGCTTCCTCATCCCTCTTTCTTCGTCTCATTTGGATTGGACTCCTGGCTTTGATTTCGGTTTGGACCTTGATGCTGTTTGACTTCCAGCTGCCTCTGACCACTGGCTGCCTCCCTTTCTGATTGTGCCCTGCCTGCCCCCACCACTGCCTGGACCACGTCAGTGCCTGAACGCCGCCTGCCCCCACCACTGCCTGGACCACGTCAGTGCCTGAACGCCGCCTGCCCCCACCACTGCCTGGACCACGTCAGTGCCTGAACGCCGCCTGCCCCCACCACTGCCTGGACCACGTCAGTGCCTGAACGCCGCCTGCCCCCACCACTGCCTGGACCACGTCAGTGCCTGAACGCCGCCTGCCCCCACCACTGCCTGGACCACGTCAGTGCCTGAACACAGCCTGCCCCCACCACTGCCTGGACCACGTCAGTGCCTGAACGCCGCCTGCCCCCACCACTGCCTGGACCACGTCAGTGCCTGAACGCCGCCTGCCCCCACCACTGCCTGGACCACGTCAGTGCCTGAACGCCGCCTGCCCCCACCACTGCCTGGACCACGTCAGTGCCTGAACGCCGCCTGCCCCCACCACTGCCTGGACCACGTCAGTGCCTGAACGCCGCCTGCCCCCACCACTGCCTGGACCACGTCAGTGCCTGAACGCTGCCTGCCCCCACCACTGCCTGGACCACGTCAGTGCCTGAACGCTGCCTGCCCCCACCACTGCCTGGACCACGTCAGTGCCTGAACACCGCCTGCCCCCACCACTGCCTGGACCACGTCAGTGCCTGAACGCCGCCTGCCCCCACCACTGCCTGGACCACGTCAGTGCCTGAACGCTGCCTGCCCCCACCACTGCCTGGACCACGTCAGTGCCTGAACGCTGCCTGCCCCCACCACTGCCTGGACCACGTCAGTGCCTGAACGCTGCCTGCCCCCACCACTGCCTGGACCACGTCAATGCCTGAACGCTGCCTGCCCCCACCACTGCCTGGACCACGTCAGTGCCTGAACGCTGCCTTCCCCCACCACTGCCTGGACCACGTCAGTGCCTGAACGCTTGCCTGCCCCCACCACTGCCTGGACCACGTCAGTGCCTGAACGCTGCCTGCCCCCACCACTGCCTGGACCATGTCAGTGCCTGAACGCTGCCTGCCCCCACCACTGCCTGGACCACGTCAGTGCCAGAACGCTGCCTGCCCCCACCACTGCCTGGACCACGTCAGTGCCTGAACGCTGCCTGCCCCACCACTGCCTGGACCACGTCAGTGCCTGAACGCTGCCTTCCCCCACCACTGCCTGGACCACGTCAGTGCCTGAACGCTGCCTGCCCCCACCACTGCCTGGACCACGTCAGTGCCAGAACGCTGCCTGCCCCCACCACTGCCTGGACTACGTCAGTGCCTGAACGCCGCCTGCCCCCACCACTGCCTGGACCACGTCAGTGCCTGAACACCCGCCTGCCCCCACCACTGCCTGGACCACATCAGTGCCTGAACGCTGCCTGCCCCACCACTGCCTGGACCACGTCAGTGCCTGAACGCTGCCTGCCCCCACCACTGCCTGGACCACGTCAGTGCCAGAACGCTGCCTGCCCCCACCACTGCCTGGACTACGTCAGTGCCAGAACGCTGCCTGCCCCCACCACTGCCTGGACCACGTCAGTGCCAGAACGCTGCCTGCCCCCACCACTGCCTGGACCACGTCAGTGCCTGAACGCCGCCTGCCCCCACCACTGCCTGGACCACGTCAGTGCCTGAACACCGCCTGCCCCCACCACTGCCTGGACCACATCAGTGCCTGAACGCTGCCTGCCCCACCACTGCCTGGACCACGTCAGTGCCTGAAACGCTGCCTGCCCCCACCACTGCCTGGACCACGTCAGTGCCAGAACGCTGCCTGCCCCCACCACTGCCTGGACTACGTCAGTGCCTGAACGCTGCCTGCCCCCACCACTGCCTGGACCACATCAGTGCCTGAACACCGCCTGCCCCCACCACTGCCTGGACCACGTCAGTGCCTGAACGCCGCCTGCCCCCACCACTGCCTGGACCACGTCAGTGCCTGAACGCTGCCTGCCCCCACCACTGCCTGGACCACGTCAGTGCCTGAACGCTGCCTGCCCCCACCACTGCCTGGACCACGTCAGTGCCTGAACGCCGCCTGCCCCCACCACTGCCTGGACCACGTCAGTGCCTGAACGCTGCCTGCCCCCACCACTGCCTGGACCACGTCAGTGCCTGAACGCCGCCTGCCCCCACCACTGCCTGGACCACGTCAGTGCCTGAACGCTGCCTGCCCCCACCACTGCCTGGACCACATCAGTGCCTGAACACCGCCTGCCCCCACCACTGCCTGGACCACGTCAGTGCCTGAACGCCGCCTGCCCCCACCACTGCCTGGACCACGTCAGTGCCTGAACGCCGCCTGCCCCCACCACTGCCTGGACCACGTCAGTGCCTGAACGCCGCCTGCCCCCACCACTGCCTGGACCACATCAGTGCCTGAACACCGCCTGCCCCCACCACTGCCTGGACCACGTCAGTGCCTGAACGCTGCCTGCCCCCACCACTGCCTGGACCACGTCAGTGCCTGAACACTGCCTGCCCCCACCACTGCCTGGACCACGTCAGTGCCTGAACGCCGCCTGCCCCCACCACTGCCTGGACCACGTCAGTGCCTGAACACCGCCTGCCCCCACCACTGCCTGGACCACGTCAGTGCCTGAACGCCGCCTGCCCCCACCACTGCCTGGACCACGTCAGTGCCTGAACACCACCTGCCCCCACCACTGCTTGTCTGATTTCGCTTCCTTCTTCTTGCTGGCCTGCAACAACTTCATTTCAACAGCCTCACAGAGGCCCGCACTTAAGACTTGCTGGCCACGGCTCCCAAGGGCTCAACGTGGGCTTCCATTGGCAAAGCTGCAGTTGGGCCTCTGCCTGCTGATGGTGGGGACCTGCAGGGCTTCTCCATGTGGATTGCGCCAACTCACCCTCAGCCTAAAGTTCACATCCGTGACATAATCAGTAACAGAGAGTCCTGTGTGCTCATGAAAGTCACTTTTAATCAGTGACAGGGACTCTTGTCTGTTGGTGACAGCTACAGTTGCAAGCAGTGATAAGGGTATAATTCAATAAATGGAAAGCAGACCCAAATGAGGAAATTAGGGAGAGAATAAGCAATGGTAAGAAACGTGAAAAAGAAATTAAGCAGGCTAAGAGAGAATTTGAAAAGAAGCTTGACATAGAGGTAAGAACAGGTAATAAAAGTTTTTTTTCGAGTAAATGTGAAGCAGAAAGGGTGTGAGAGAATTAGTTGGGCTGCTAGATAAGCAAGGGTGTTGAGGAAAGACAAGAAATAGCAGAAAAACAAAATGATTTCTTTGCCTCTGTCTTTAATGAAGAAGATATCAGGGTCTTGCCCACACCGGAAACATTTTTGGATGGTGATGGTGAGTAAACAAAATCACTGTTAAACTGGAGGATGCAATCAATCTGACTGGCAGACTAAAGACTAGCAAATCCCTGGGACTGGATGGTATTCACCCCAGTGTTGTGCAGGAATTCAGACAGGAAGTTGCAGTCCTGTTTCTGGTGATTTGCAACCTGCCAGAAGTCTGAAGGCTGAGCAATGAGAAATGTGATGCCCGTTTTTAAAAAAGGCTCCGGGGGGAACCAGGAAACGGACCGGAGAGCCTGAGGTCAATTTTTAAAAACAAAATTTCTGACCACACAAATAACACGGTTTAATGGGGGAGAGCCAACATGGTTTTTGCAAAGGGAGGCCTTGCCTGATCAACTTACAAGATTTTATTAAAGGTGTAAATAAACCCCCGGACAGAGCTGAGCTGTCAGAAGTCAGAAGTCCCTGAAGACAGACTCCTGGGATTGGATAAAAGACAGGAAACAGAGGCTGGGACTGAATGGCCAGTTTTCCTAATGGAGAAAGGTCATTTAGTTATGTATTTTTAACATTTTATAACCCATAAAATCTCCAAAGTTCAGTGCGGGTGACAATGTACAGTACAAAGAAAATTAAAACAAATCATTAAAATACAAGAGCGTGATCCTAATACCCTAACCATGTAATGCTGTGGATCATTCCAGGTAAGCCTGCATGATTGTCATTTATTTCTGAAAACCTTGTTGTCATTTTCCATGCACAGTCCCAAGGGAAGCCTCTTCCACATCTCTGGTCCGTTCCTTGAAACAGCTTTCTCTGTAGTACTCGCCAGTCTAAGCTCTTCCACGGGAGGGACATCAGACGATTGCTGAGCTTGTGATCACAATCATCTCCTTGGTTCACCATCAGATATTCTCTCTGCTGGACACAAACAGCTTTCATTCTAAACTGAGCCCTCTGGGCCATTGGCAGGCAGTGCAGCTGCTTCATGTTCGGTTTCACATCTGTTCCCCATTGTGACCCCAGATAACCCTACGGCTGCGACGGGATCAGCTGTAATGCAGGCTCCTTAGTGCAGCGCTGTGCTGGGATCCGGAAGAGGGTGGCCACATTTGCAGATGACACGAAATTATTTCAAGTCATTGTGAAGAACTGCAGAAGGAGCTTCTGAGCCTGGAGGCCGGGCTTCTAACGCCAGATGCAATTTAACATGGACAAGTGCCAAGGAATGCACGAAGGGAAAATAACGCACACGATGCAGGGCTTATTTATTTGATTTCTATTTCTCTTTTCAGCTACTTCAAAGCAGATTACATTCAGGTAGTGTAAGTTCCTTGTTAGGAGTCACCACTCAGGAAAAGACAATACTTTGAAATCTTTGGCTCACTGTGCGCAGGTCAAAAAGGCAAACAAAATGTGAGGAATTATTTGGAAAGGAAAAGAGAACAAGACTGAGAATATTATGAAGCCTTTGTAGAGATGCACGGTGCGACCACACCTCAAGTATTGTGTGCAGTTCTGATCATCCCATCTCAGAAAGAAAAACAGAGAAAGGTACAGAGAAGGGCGACCAGAATGATAAGGGGATGGAAAAGATCCCCTATGAGGAAAGACTAAAGAGGTTAGGAGTTTTCAGCTTGGAGAAGAGGCGGCTGAGGGGGGATATGATAGAGGTGTTTAAAATCATGAGAGGAATGGAACGAGTAAACATTAATCAGTTTAATCAGTTTTAAAAGGTACAAAGACAAGAGTACACACAATGAAATTACTAGTTAGTACATTTAAAACTAATAAAAGAAAATATTTTCTTTACTCAATGCATAATTAAGCTCTGAAATTCATTGCCAGAAGATGTGGTGGAAGCTATTAGTGTAGCTGTGTTTAAAAAAATGTTTGGACAAGTTCCTGGAGGAAAAGTCCATTAACCATTATTAAGATGGAGTTGCAGAAATCCACTGCTTCTCCCTGGAATAAGCAGCAGGGAATCTCTCTACCCCTTGGGATCCTGCCAGGTACTTGTGACCTGGATTGGCCTCTGTTGGAAACAGGATACTGGGACAGATGGACTCTTGGTCTGATCCAGAATGGTAAGTCTTATGTTTTTGAAATCTTCAGCTCAGTATGTGGAGGCAGTCAAAAAGGCAAATAGATGTTAGGAATTATTTGGAAAAGAATAAAGAACAAAACTGAGAATATCTTAATGCCCTTGCATAGATCCATGGTGCGATCACACTTTGAGTAGTGTGTGCAGTTCTGATCACCCCATCTCAAAGAAGACATAGAAAAGGTACAGAGAAGGGCAACAAAATGAAAAAGGTGATGGAAATGCTCTCTTATAGAGAAAGGGTACGCTGATTAACTTGTAAAAAGATGACTGAGAGGGAATATGATTGAGATTTATGAAATCATGAGTGGGGTGGAATGGATAGATAGCGAATGGTTATTTACACTTTCGGATAATAGAAGGACTAGGGGGCAGTCCATGAAGTTAGCATGGGGCACATTTAAGACTAATCGGAGAAAATTCCTTTTCACTCAACGCACAATAAAGCTCTGGAATTTGTTGCCAGAGGATGTGGTCAGTGCAGTAAGTATAGCTGGGTTTAAAAAAGGATTGGATAAGTTCTTGGAGGAGAAGTCCATTACCTGCTATTAAGTTCACTTAGAGAATAGCCACTGCCATTAGCAATGGTTACATGGAATAGACTTAGGGGTGGATTTTCAGAGCCCTGCTCGCGTAAATCCGCCCAAAACCGGGCGGATTTACGCGAGTAGGGCCCTGCGCGCCGGTAGGCCTATTTTACATAGGCCTACCGGCGCGCGCAGACCCCGGGACTCGCGTACGTCCCGGGGTTTTCGGAGGGGGGCGTGTCGGGGGCGGGCCCGGTCGTCGCGGCGTTTCGGGGGCGTGTCGGCAGCGTTTTGGGGGCGGGTACGGGGGCGTGGCTACGGCCCGGGGCGGTCCGGGGGCGTGGCCGCGCCCTCCGTACCCGCCCCCAGGTCGCGGCCCGGCGCGCAGCAGGCCCGCTGGCGCGCGGGGATTTACGTCTCCCTCCGGGAGGCGTAAATCCCCCGACAAAGGTAAGGGGGGGGGTTTAGACAGGGCCGGGTGGGTGGGTTAGGTAGGGGAAGGGAGGGTAAGGTGAGGGGAGGGCAAAGGAAAGTTCCCTCCGAGGCCGCTCCGATTTCGGAGCGGCCTTGGAGGGAACGGGGGGAGGCAGCGCGGCTCGGCGCACGCAGGCTATACAAAATCCATAGCCTTGCGCGCGCCGATCCAGGATTTTAGTGGATACGCGCGGCTCCGCGCATATCCACTAAAATCCAGCGTACTTTTGCTTGAGTCTGATGCGCAAGCAAAAGTAGGCTGATCGCGCTTCTTTTAAAATCTACCCCTTAGTGTTTGGGTACTTGCCAGGTTCTTATGGCCTGGTTTGGCCTCTGTTGGAAACAGGATGCTGGGCTTGATGGACCCGTGGCATCTTATGTTCTTAAACACTGGGACTAGGGAACGCTTCATGAAACTGGCAACTGGCACTTTTAAAAAAAATATGGTAGGAAGTATTTTTTCACTTGATGCACAACCAATGATTTATAGTGGGCTCTGGCAGAAGAAGCCTGTGACTCTGAGACCCCCAGATTCCCCATCTCGGAAGCCTCCTGAGTATCCATCCCCAGTCCCTCAGAGACGTCAGACATGCGGGATTCAGTGGCCTCTGCCAGAATAGCTCTCCCTGCTGTTAGCCTTACGTAATGCCTTTTCTGCACTGATACTAAGTTACGTCTGAAAGGGAAATGGTCACCCATCAACAGGATCAAATGTGGTAACAGAAAGCAGCTTCTGCTGGGAGACGCAAGCAATTTGGGAACTCGTTCTGATGGGAACACAACAGGATCCTCAGCTAATAGAAATGCAAACCAGGTAGCGGACACGATTATCAAAGCAAGAAATATTATCATCCATCTGAGGACCAATGACCGCGCTGGAAACAGTGTCCGTAAATTGCAGGAAGATTTCCAAAATCTAGGGGAGAGGATTCGACACATGGCAAGGGCTAGGTTCCTTTTCAAACTATTAGCTGTTCATGGAAAAGGAAAGGAAAGGCCATGGCATCAGATAATGTCGATGTCTGACTCATTACCTGGTGCTTTGGAGACACTGAGGGCTGGGGCCAGATATTATGTGGTAGGGACGGCCTCCATTTCTCTGTGGATGCTAAGGGAAAAATTCAGATCCAAGCATTTAAACTAGGGAGCGGGGTGGCAGGAGGTGGCCAACGAATCTGGCAGGTCACACCCAAGCAAAACAGGAAGAGGGAAGAGACAATAACAAAATGAATCAGTTCAAACAAGCAGAACAGGTGACTAGGAAGCGATGACTACCAATGCTCGTAGTCAGGACTATACAATCCCGGACCTGCAGGCCCCAGTGCTGGAGGAGGACGTGGACTTTGCTGCTCTTACATAAACGTGGTTCACTCAGTCTCATAAGAGGGATACGGCCATCCCGGGCTATAACTTGTTAAAGAAAGACAGAAAAAGGGGAGGAGGAGTTCTTTGTCAAAAATAATATCCAGGCACCTGAATTGCAAAGGACGTGGGGTAGAGAAGAAGCATTAAGGGCCGTCCTAAAAAAAGAAGATGATGAGGTGCATATTCATAAGAACATAAGAAATTACAATGCTGGGTCAGACCAAGGGTCCATCAAGCCCAGCATCCTGTTTCCAACAGTGGCCAAACCAGGCCATAAGAACCTGGCAATTACCCAAACACTAAGAAGATCCCATGCTACTGATGCAATTAATAGCATTGGCTATTCCCTAAGGGGCGGATTTTAAAAGGAGCGCGAATAGCCTACTTTTGTTTGCGCTCCAGGCGCAAACAAAAGTATGCTGGATTTTAGCAGATACGCGCGGAGCCGCGCATATCTACTAAAAACCTGGATCGGCGCACACAAGGCTATGGATTTTGTATAGCCGGCGCGCGCCGAGCCGCACAGCCTACCCCCATTCCCTCCAAGGCCGCTCCGAAATCAGAGCGGCCTTGGAGGGAATCCTCTAACGCCCTCCCCTCACCTTCCCCTCCCTTCCTCTACCTAACCCACCCGCCCGGCCCTGTCTACACCTCCCCCTTACCTTTCTCCGGGGATTTACGCCTCCCTCCGGGAGGCGTAAATCCCCGCGCGCGAGCGGGCCTCCTGCGCGCCGGGCCGCGACCTGGGGGCGGGTACGGAGGGCGTGGCCATGCCCCCGGACCACCCCGGGCCGTGGCCACGCCCCCGTACCCGCCCCCAAAACGCTGCCGACACGCCCCCGAAACGCCGCGACGACCGGGCCCCCCCCCGACACGCCCCCCTCGGAGAACCCCGGGACTTACGCGAGTCCCGGGGCTCTGAGCGCGCCGGTAGGCCTATGTAAAATAGGCTTCCCGGCGCGCAGGGCCCTGCTCGCCTAAATCCGCCCGGTTTTGGGCGGATTTAGGCGAGCAGGGCTCTTAAAATCCGCCCCTAAGTAAATTTGATTAATAGCCATTAATGGACTTCTCCTCCAAGAACTTATCCAAACCTTTTTTGAACCCAGCTACACTAACTGCACTAACCACATCCTCTGGCAACAAATTCCAGAGTTTAATTGTGCGTTGAGTAAAAAAGAACTTTCTCCGATTAGTTTTAAATGTGCCCCATGCTAACTTCATGGAATGCCCCCTAGTCCTTCTATTATTCGAAAGTGTAAATAACTGAGTTACATCTACTCGTTCAAGACCTCTCATGATCTTAAAGACCTCTATCATATCCCCCCTCAGCCGTCTCTTCTCCAAGCTGAAAACTCCTAACCTCTTTAGTCTTTCCTCATAGGGGAGTTGTTCCATTCCCCTTATCATTTTGGTTGCCCTTCTCTGTACCTTCTCCATCACAATTATATCTTTTTAGAGATGCAGCGACCAGAATTGTACACAGTATTCAAGCTGCGGTCTCACCATGGAGCGATACAGAGGCATTATGACATTTTCCGTTTTATTCACCATTCCCTTTCTAATAATTCCCAATATTCTGTTTGCTTTTTTGACTGCTGCAGCACACTGAGCTGACGATTTCAATGTGTTATCCACTATGACGCCTAGATCTCTTTCTTGGGTTGTAGCACCTAATATGGAACCCAACATTGTGTAATTATAGCATGGGTTATTTTTCCCTATATGCATCACCTTGCACTTGTCCACATTAAATTTCATCTGCCATTTTGATGCCCAATTTTCCAGTCTCACAAGGTCTTCCTGCAATTTATCACAATCTGCTTGTGATTTAACTACACTGTGAAGTTATCCCCAAATCTTATGATATCAATAAAAATTTTAGCTATTAACATTTTTTACAGGGTTGATGAGCTTTCTTCAAATTTCAGACAGTGCTGCTTGACCTGCCTTGCTAAAGGACTTGGCCGTAGAAGCAGTCCTGTGCTTTTCCCCTTATGTCTGTGTATCAGAGAACATCACTCTGGTACAGCAGGAAGTGATCCTGTAGCAAGGACCTGCTCTCCAGGTGATGTATTGTCCTCTCACACTGAGGACAAGTCTCCCAGGGCTACTGCCGATTTTGGGCAGCCGGCGCGCACCGAGCCGCGCAGCCTGCCTCCGTTCCCTCCGAGGCCGCTCCGAAATCGGAGTGGCCTCGGAGATAACTCTCTTTCGCCCTCCCCTCACCTTCCCCTCCCTTCCCCTACCTAACTCACCCCCCCCCCCGGCCCTATCTAAACCCCCCCCTACCTTTGTCCACAGATTTATGCCTCCCAGAGGGAGACGTAAATCCACGCGCGCCAGTGGGCCGCTGGCGCGCCGAGACGCAACCCGGTGGCGGTTCCGGAGGGCATGGCCACGCCCCCGGACCGCCCTGGGCCGAAACCATGCCCCCGGGCCCGCCTCCGAAACGCCGCATCCCGCCCCCAAAACGCCGCGTCGATCGGCCCCGCCCCCGACATGCCCCCGACAAAAAACCCCGGGACTTATGCGAGTCCCGGGGCTCTGCGCGCGCCGGCAGCCCTATGGAAAATAGGCGCGCCGGCGCGCAAGGCCCTGCTCGCGTAAATCCGGGCGGATTTACGTGAGCAGGGCTTTTAAAATCTGCCCCTGAGAGAATAGCCACTGCCATTAGCAATGGTTACATGGAATAGACTTAGTTTTTGGGTACTTGCCAGGTTCTTATGTTCTTATATTCTAAGGTACTCCCTTCCAGTTTCACTTTGCCTCTCCTGTTTGTGTTTTTGGATTTGCAGATCCGCCCGTGAGAATTGTGAATACCAATGATGATGCTGTCCATGAGTACCTGACGGAGGAGCCTGTGGTGTTGAGCTGTGAGCTGTCACGAGGCAGTGCCCTGGTGCACTGGTACAAGGATGGTGTGGAGGTGGAGCTGAATGAAGGCCTGAGAGTGGAGAGTGAAGGGGTCCATCATAGGCTGGTTATTCCCGCAGCGAGGACGCAGGACTCGGGAGAGTTTGTCTGTGACACTGGAGATGATTCTGTCTTCTACGCAGTGAAAGTGGCAGGTCAGTGTGAGTGTGACAGCTTCAATGTCACTCCGGCTTGCACAGGAAATCAGGACTCAGTTTAGAAAATCACAGTCTTGGTTCAGTTGATTAATATTTTTCGTTTTACTGTAATGTTGGACTTCTGTGGTGTCAGAACATCTAAAGTTTAAATTCTGCTCAACAAACAACAAAACTTCCTCAAATTCCTAGCGCTGGGAAAGGACGGTTAATAATCCAAATTATCAAACTGAAGAACTACCTTTGACATTCGCTCTCCCTCTCTTTCTGTAAGTCAATTACAGGCAGTGAAAATGACTTCCCTCTGTCAGCATCAATCACAGTTACAGTCACTGAAAGTGACTTCCCTCTGTCAGCATCAATCACAGTTACAGGCAGTGAAAGTGACTTCCCTCTGTCAGCATCAGTCATAGTTACAGGCAGTGAAAGTGACTTCCCTCTGTCAGCATCAATCACAGTTACAGGCAGTGAAAGTGACTTCCCTCTGTCAGCATCAATCACAGATACAGGCAGTGAAAGTGACTTCCCTCTGTCAGCATCAATCACAGTTACAGGCAGTGGAAGTGACTTCCCTCTGTCAGCATCAATCACAGTTACAGGCAGTGAAAGTGACTTCCCTCTGTCAGCATCAATCACAGTTACAGGCAGTGAAAGTGACTTCCCTCTTTCACCATCAATCACAGATACAGGCAGTGAAAGTGACTTCCCTCTGTCAGCATCAATCACAGTTACAGGCAGTGAAAGTGACTTCCCTCTGTCAGCATCAATCACAGTTCAGGCAGTGAAAGTGACTTCCCTCTGTCAGCATCAATCACAGTTACAGGCAGTGAAAGTGACTTCCCTCTGTCAGCATCAATCACAGTTACTGGCAGTGGAAGTGACTTCCCTCTGCCAGCATCAATCACAGATTCAGGCAGTGAAAGGGACTTCCCTCTGTCAGCATCAATCACAGATTCAGGCAGTGAAAGTTACTTCCCTCTGAATATGAATAGCCTGATTATGAATAGAGGTGCAGGGCAGTGCCAGTCTGGTTCTCAGTGGTAACTCTGGGCAGTGCCATCCTGATTATGAATAGAGGTGGAGGGCTGTGCCAGTCTGGTTCTCACTGGTGACTCTGGGCAGTGCCAGCCTGATTATGAATAGAGGTGCAGTGCTGTGTCAGACTGGTTCTCACTGGTGACTCTGGGCAGTGCCATCCTGATTATGAATAGAGGTGCAGGGCTGTGCCAGTCTGGTTCTCACTGGTGACTCTGGGCAGTGACAGCCTGATTATGAATAGAGCTGCAGTGCTGTGCCAGACTGGTTCTCACTGGTGACTATGGGCAGTGACAGCCTGATTATGAATAGAGCTGCAGTGCTGTGCCAGTCTGGTTCTCACTGGTGACTCTGGGCAGTGCTATCCAGGTTATGAATAGAGGTGCAGGGCTGTGCCAGACTGGTTCTCACTGGTGACTCTGGGCAGTGCCAGCCTGATTATGAATAGAGGTGCAGGGCTGTGCCAGTCTGGTTCTCACTGGTGATTCTGGGCAGTGCCAGCCTGATTATGAATAGAGGTGCAGTGCTGTGTCAGACTGGTTCTCACTGGTGACTCTGGGCAGTGCCATCCTGATTATGAATAGAGGTGCAGGGCTGTGCCAGACTGGTTCTCACTGGTGACTCTGGGCAGTGCCAGCCTGATTATGAATAGAGATGCAGTGCTGTGCCAGTCTGGTTCTCACTGGTGACTCTGGTCAGTGCTATCCAGGTTATGAATAGAGGTGCAGGGCTGTGTCAGACTGGTTCTCACTGGTGACTCTGGGCAGTGCCAGCCTGATTATGAATAGAGATGCAGTGCTGTGTCAGACTGGTTCTCACTGGTGACTCTGGGCAGTGCCAGCCTGATTATGAATAGAGATGCAGTGCTGTGCCAGTCTGGTTCTCACTGGTGACTCTGGTCAGTGCTATCCAGGTTATGAATAGAGGTGCAGGGCTGTGCCAGACTGGTTCTCACTGGTGACTCTGGGCAGTGCCAGCCTGATTATGAATAGAGGTGCAGGGCTGTGCCATACTGGTTCTGACTGGTGACTCTGGGCAGTGCCATCCTGATTATGAATAGAGGTGCAGGGCTGTGCCAGACTGGTTCTCACTGGTGACTCTGGGCAGTGCCAGCCTGATTATGAATAGAGGTGCAGGGCTGTGCCATACTGGTTCTGACTGGTGACTCTGGGCAGTGCCAGCCTGATTATGAATAGAGGTGCAGGGCAGTGCCAGTCTGGTTCTCACTGGTAACTCTGGGCAGTGCCAGCCTGATTATGAATAGAGGTGCAGGGTAGTGCCAGACTGGTTCTCACTGGTGAGTCTGGGTAGTGCCAGCCTGATTAGGAATAGAGGTGCAGGGCTGTGCCAGACTGGTTCTCACTGGTGACTCTGGGCAGTGCCAGCCTGATTATGAATAGAGGTGCAGGGCATTGCCAGTCTGGTTCTCACTGGTGACTCTGGGCAGTGCCAGCCTGATTATGAATAGAGGTGCAAGGCAGTGCCAGTCTGGTCCTCACTGGTGACTCTGGGCAGTGCCAGCCTGATTATGAATAGAGGTGCAGGGCAGTGCCAGACTGGTTCTCACTGGTGACTCTGGGCAGTGCCAGTCTGATTATGAATAGAGGTGCAGGGCAGTGCCAGACTGGTTCTCACTGGTGACTCTGGGCAGTGCCAGCCTGATTATGAATAGAGGTGCAGGGCACTGCCAGACTGGGTCTCACTGGTGACTCTGGGCAGTGCCAGCCTGATTATGAATAGAGGTGCAGGGCTGTGCCAGACTGGTTCTCACTGGTGACTCTGGGCAGTGCCAGCCTGATTATGAATAGAGGTGCAGGGCAGTGCCAGTCTGGTCCTCACTGGTGACTCTGGGCAGTGCAGCCTGATTATGAATAGAGGTGCAGGGCAGTGCCAGTCTGGTTCTCACTGGTGACTCTGGGCAGTGCCAGCCTGATTATGAATAGAGGTGCAGGGCTGTGCCAGACTGGTTCTCACTGGTGACTCTGGGCAGTGCCAGCCTGATTATGAATAGAGGTGCAGGGCAGTGCCAGACTGGTCCTCACTGGTGACTCTGGGCAGTGCCAGCCTGATTATGGCTGTTGGCATGGAACAGGTATTCCCTTCCAGTTTCACTCTGCCTCTCCTGTTTGTGTTTTTGGATTTGCAGATCCGCCCGTGAGAATTGTGAATACCAATGATGATGCTGTCCATGAGTACCTGACGGGGGAGCCTGTGGTACTGAGCTGTGAGCTGTCACGAGGCAGTGCCCTGGTGCACTGGTACAAGGATGGTGTGGAGGTGGAGCTGAATGAAGGCCTGAGAGTGGAGAGTGAAGGAGTCCATCATAGGCTGGTTATTCCCGCAGCGAGGACGCAGGACTCGGGAGAGTTTGTCTGTGACACTGGACGTGATTCTGTCTTCTATGCAGTGAAAGTGGCAGGTCAGTGACAGATCTGGGAGATTCAATGTCTCATGAATGCTTTTGAATACCCTTGAGATGAATTCCATTTGTGCAGTTTATTTTATTTTTATCAGTCCAATAAATTAGAAGTAAATGACACATTTAGTACTTCCGCCTGGTGGTATCAGGGCAGTCAGTCTCCACGCTTGGAGGATTCCTGGAGTTGGGAGCTGCTGCTCTGGGCATTAGAGGTATAATGTCACGCGTGCCACGATTGCTTCAGGAGAATGTGATTTATTGTGTTTGATGATTGACTTTGTATGTGGTGCTTGAAAAGACATCTTGATGGGTCCTGATATATACTAGGAGGTCATTTTTATCTATTCTAAGAATGTCTATGATCATCCGCTAAACCTTAGTTAGTAAACAGCCAAATTTTGAGCTGTGCAAAGTTGTGGCTGAAATTTCCCTAAATTCAGGGAGTCAAAAGCCGACCTGTCATTTGATCGTCTTGACTTAGGCAGCCAATGTTAGCCAATTTGCATTGAAAAATCAGTGCTTTCCCCCGCGCAGCAACGCCTTTGGCACCTCCCACAGTCAGAATGGCACTCAGTGAGGAGGGGGTGGGATTTTTAAACACAGGGCTGACTTGCCAGCCCCCTTTGAATCTGTGCTCCATGCTGTAAACGTTTGGTAAGGTGCCGAACTCTAAATTCCGCATGTACTTGTGTAGCCAGTCTAGGGATGTGAATCGTGTCCTCGATCGTCTTAACGATCGATTTCGGCTGGGAGGGGGAGGGAATCGTATTGTTGCCGTTTGGGGGGGTAAAATATCGTGAAAAATCGTGAAAAATCGTTAAAAAATCGAAAAATCGAAAAACCGGCACATTAAAACCCCCTAAAACCCACCCCCAACCCTTTAAATTAAATCCCCCACCCCCAAATAACTTAAATAACCTGCGGGTCCAGCGGCGGTCCGGAACGGCAGCGGTCCGGAACGGGCTCCTGCTCCTGCATCTTGTCGTCTTCGGCCGGCGCCATTTTCCAAAATGGCGCCGAAAAATGGCGGCGGCCATAGACGAAAAAGATTGGACGGCAGGAGGTCCTTCCGGACCCCCGCTGGACTTTTGGCAAGTCTCGTGGGGGTCAGGAGGCCCCCCACAAGCTGGCCAAAAGTTCCTGGAGGTCCAGCGGGGGTCAGGGAGCGATTTCCCGCCGCGAATCGTTTTCGTACGGAAAATGGCGCCGGCCATACGCGTATGGCCGGCGCCATTTTCCGTACGGAAAATGGCGCCGGCAGGAGATCGACTGCAGGAGGTCGTTCAGCGAGGCGCCGGAACCCTCGCTGAACGACCTCCTGCAGTCGATCTCCTGCCGGCGCCATTTTCCGTACGGAAAATGGCGCCGGCCATACGCGTATGGCCGGCGCCATTTTCCGTACGAAAACGATTCGCGGCGGGAAATCGCTCCCTGACCCCCGCTGGACCTCCAGGAACTTTTGGCCAGCTTGTGGGGGGCCTCCTGACCCCCACGAGACTTGCCAAAAGTCCAGCGGGGGTCCGGAAGGACCTCCTGCCGTCCAATCTTTTTCGTCTATGGCCGCCGCCATTTTTCGGCGCCATTTTGGAAAATGGCGCCGGCCGAAGACGACAAGATGCAGGAGCAGGAGCCCGTTCCGGACCGCTGCCGTTCCGGACCGCCGCTGGACCCGCAGGTTATTTAAGTTATTTGGGGGGGGTTCGGGAGGGTGGGGGATTTAATTTAAAGGGTCGGGGGTGGGTTTTAGGGGGTTTTAGTGTGCCGGCTCACGATTCTAACGATTTATAACGATAAATCGTTAGAATCTGTATTGTATTGTGTTCCATAACGGTTTAAGACGATATTAAAATTATCGGACGATAATTTTAATCGTCCTAAAACGATTCACATCCCTAGTAGCCACAGCGGCATTCACGGAGCGGGATGCCAGTGGCCAGTAGTTGGTGTTCCACCTTCACGGAGCGGAAGGATGGAGGGCTGCTATCTCCAAAAAAAAAAACAAAACAAAACAAAACAAAAAATAAAAACAGGGGTGGGTAAGAGTACGGGGCAGGGGTGTGGCCTGCTTGTTACAGAGCTCGCTACCCCTAATTGAGCTGGATGTCACTTGGATGCAGATACGGCGCTGCTCTCTAAATTGGGTGGAGGGGAATTAGGGCTGGAGGGTACTGGAAGCCAATAGTAACAGGTGGGAGAGAGAAAAAGGGGGAAAAAAATGGATAAAGTGCGTAACTTGCTGGGCAGACTTGATGGGCCGTTTGGTCTTCTTCTGCCGTCATTTCTATGTTTCTATGTTTCTTGCCTTTAGCCTTTCAGGTGTTGGGTGTTAAGATGCCCCAAAGTGACCCGGATTTAGAATGGGCGGATCCCGTCCTGGATGGGGTGAGAGGTCACCCGGTTTTCTTCCCTTACCATAAGTCGGTTAGGAAGTTTGTGGAAGCAGACTGGGGGACGCCTGATGCTTCGCTGAAGGTGGGTAGGACCTTGGGGAAGCTCTATCCACTTCCAGAGGAGGACTTGGAGTGTTTTGTCCTTCCTAGGGTTGATGTGGTGTTGTCCGCAGT
This sequence comes from Rhinatrema bivittatum, assembly GCF_901001135.1. Taxonomy (NCBI): domain Eukaryota; kingdom Metazoa; phylum Chordata; class Amphibia; order Gymnophiona; family Rhinatrematidae; genus Rhinatrema; species Rhinatrema bivittatum. Next base: position 17,664 of record NW_021820864.1, on the reverse strand, counting down.
TACTAAGAGGATCACTATTCCCGTTGTGGGTTCTGTTTCATTGAAAGATATGCAAGACCGCAAGCTGGAAGTTAACCTCAAGCAGATTTTTGAGGTCTCTGCACTGGGTTTTGCGTGCTGCGATTTGCTCAAGCTGTATGCAGTGGGCTTGTCTCCATTGGGTGCAGCAGCTGCAGGACCTCTTCCCGAAGTCGGGAGAGCAAGCAGACAGTGCAGAGCGAATAGAGGTGGCAGTTGCATTTGGAGCAGGTGCCCTCTATGATTTGGTGCAAACATCCTCCAGAGCTATGGCTTCAGCTGTCGTGGCCAGAAGATTGCTGTGGTTGTGTAATTGGTCAGTGGACGTCTCCTCCAAGATGCAGTTAGACTCTTTGCCGTTCAAGGGTCGTCTGTTGTTTGGGGAAGACCTCAAGCAGCTGATTCAGTCGCTCGGGGAGAATAAGCCGCTACGGTTACCCGAGGACAGGCCTAAGGCAAAAAGGTTTTTTCAGACCCATTCTCGTTTCCGTTCTGATAGGAGATCCAGGCCAGTGTGGGCTGCCTCTGGCCCTCAGAGGTCATTTTCCCCTAGGGGGGCATGCTTGGGCCATTTCGGGGTGCTCCAGGAGGATCTGCGGCCAGTGGCAAGTCCTCACATTGAGGTGAGGTGAGGCCGGCCCACTCAGTCGTTCATATTATAGGATGTCGCTTGACTCAGGAGTGAGCCAAGATCGCACAGGATCAGTGGGTTCTCAGTATAATAAGAGACGGCTACGTGTTAGAATTTGCTCAGCCCATTCGCGATCTTTTTCTAATTTCTCCTTGCGGGCCGGTGAGCAAATAGGTGGTGGTACGAGAGACCTTAGTGTGCCTCCAGGACTTAGGGGCAGTCATTCAGGTGCCCTTGGCGGAGCTTCAAAGGTGACACTACTCCATTCATTTTGTAGTCCCAAAGAAGGAGGGCACATTTTGGCCCATCCTCGATTTGAAGAAGGTGAATACCGCCCTCAAAGTCCTCCGCTTCCGGATGGAGACCTTGCATTCTGTGATAGCGGCGGTTCACAAGGGGGAGTTCCTAGTTTCCGTGGATCTCACGGAGGCCTATCTGCACATTCCGATTCACTCAGAGTGCCAACATTTTCTTCGATTCATGATCATGGGCCAACATTTTCAATTTCGGGCCCTTCCTTTCAGTCTGGCCACAGCCCCATGCGCCTTCACCAAAGTGATGATGGTGGTAGCGGCAGCACTTCGGAAGGAAGGTCTCCTGGTACATCCTTATCTAGATGACTGGCTTATCACAGCAAAGTTGGAAGATCTCTGTCAGTTGATACGCAGAGTTTGCAATGTTCTTCACTCTCTTGGCTGGGTTGTGAACGTGGCCAACAGTAATTTGACCCCGACGCAGTCCCTGAACTACCTGGGCGTGAGGTTCAACACTCAGTTAGGCAAATTGTATCTGTCGGAAGAAAGAGTGCTAACTCTTCAGAAGCACGTTCACCGGTTGTTGCGGTTGTGAGTTCCCAGAGTATGGGATTATTTACAAGTTCTGGGTTCCATGACTTCAACCTTGGAATTGGTTCCCTGGGAATTTTTCCAAAAGAGGCCATTGCAGGGGGCGCTTCTGGCGCATTGGAAGCCAATCTTGGAGGAGTTTCACTTGCTGCTGCCTCTAGAGGGGGTAGCCAGGGAGAGTCTATCTTGGTGGCTTCAGTCTCCCAATCTTCTCTGCAGGATGGACCTCGAGGTCCCAGACTGGGTGGTAATGATGACCGATGCAAGCCTTTCCAGCTGGGGGGTGGTTTGTCAATTTATTTATTTTTATTTATTTAGTGATTTTTTATATACCGCGGCACGTTAAAAACATCACCTCGGTTTACAATAAACAATAATTCAGCAACAGGCTTTACAGAGAAATTGAAATAACATAGACATGATATATATCAAAAAATACCAACAAGATCAAAGCAAATACAATAAACAATGGTAATCATGATCCTTAGTTAATGGCAAGACTAATAATAAATGGAATGCCATTCCGTCCAAGGTATCTGGTCTACGAAAGAGTCTGCATGGTCTATCAACCGGTTGGAGACCAGGGCCATGCGGCTTGCCTTGAGGGAGCTCTTACCATTGGTGAAAGGTCGCTCAGTTTGAATCCTGTCAGACAATGCGACGGCAGTGGCGTATATCAATCAGCAGGGTGGAACCAAGAGTCAGGTGATAGCTCAGGAGGCACAAATCTTGATTCATTGGGTGGAGGCCCACTGCTTGGGAACGATGAGTGCATGAGGCCAGTCGGAGGCTGAGGGCAGGAACAAGACGAGACATGGAACTCAGGACTTTGAAGACTCAGACGAGGATACGTGGAACTTGGAAGACTCAGATGAGGTTTCAGGATACTTGGAAGTCTCGGACAAGGACTCAAGGAACTTGGAAGACTCAGACGAGGATACGTGGAACTTGGAAGACTCAGATGAGGTTTCAGGATACTTGGAAGACTCGGACAAGGACTCAAGGAACTTGGAAGACTCGGACGAGGTTTCAGGACACTTGGAAGACTCAGGCGAGGATTCAGGGCTCAGTTACACCCTTCCTATTCATTTTTATCTCCTTAGTCAAAAAATTTCATGTCCAGATTTTGTCCCTCTACTTAGCTCCTGTTGCCTTCACTACGGTTCACTTACCTAATCCTCACCCCACTAGCCGTTTATTATATTGTACAGTGACACCCTTATATGCCCCTCTGTCCATGATTTCAGTTTGGTGCAATACCTTAGCGTCAACCACTAGTTTGCTGTTTCTTAGTTCAAGACCTAAGCCTCTGCGATCACGGATGTATTATATTTACTCTCTCTGGGACACTGTTTTCTGTACAAATGTTAAATGTTATTCTGCTTGTTTGTTGGTTAATAAGATATTTTATTATTAGTTCTTTGTAATTGTTCACATTTGAAGCTCTGTTAATGTTCTATGTAATTGCTTCCATTTACCGAAGCACTGTTTCTGTTCAATGTAAACCGAACTGATTTGTAAACCATTACAAGAATTTCGGTATATAAAACTGTTAAATAATAATAATAAATAGTTACTAGTACAGGGTGAGTACTGCATAGATTGCAAACTGGCTAAAAGACAGGAAACAGAGAGTAGGATTAAATGGTCAATTTTCTCAGTGGAAGGGAGTGGGCAGTGGAGTGCCTCAGGACATCACCACCTATCCCATGACTTTTTACTTTTCCTAGAAGCCTCTCATGAGGAACTTTGTCAAACGCCTTCTGAAAATCCAAGTATACTACATCTACCGGTTCACCTTTATACACATGTTTATTAATTCCTTCAAAAAAGTGAAGCAGATTTGTGAGGTAAGACTTGCCCTGGGTAAAGCCATGCTGACTTTGTTCCATTAAACCATGTCTTTCTATATGTTCTGTGATTTTGATGTTTAGAACACTTTCCATTATTTTTCCTGGCACTGAAGTCAGGCTAACCGGTCTGTAGTTTCCCGGATCGCCCCTGGTGCCCTTTTTAAATATTGGGGTTACATTTGCTATCCTCCAGTCTTCAGGTACAATGGATGATTTTAATGATAGGTTACAAATTTTTACTAATAGGTCTGAAATTTCATTTTTTAATTCCTTCAGAAACCTGAGGTGTATACCATCCGGTCCAGGTGATTTACTACTCTTCAGTTTGTCAGTCAGGCCTAGCATATCTTCTAGGTTTACCGTGATTGGCTTCAGTTCTGCTGTGTTAATAACTCTCAGGATCTTTCTGTCTGTATCAAACTCTGAGATGTTAATAACTCTCAGGATCTTTCTCTCTCTGTATTAGACACTGTGGTGTTAATAAATCTCAGGATCTTTCTATCTGTATCAAATGCTGAGATATTAGTAACTCTCAGGATCTTTCTATCTGTGTCAGACTCTGCGGGTGTTAATAACTTTCAGTATCTTTCTCTCTGTATCAGATCGTGTGGTATTAATAACTCTTGAGATCTTTCTCTTTCTATCAGACCCTGCAGTGTTAATAACTCTCAGGATATCTCCCTGTCTGTCAGACCCTGTCATGTTAATAACTCTCACGATCTTTTTCTCTGTATCAGACCCTGCAATATTAATAACTCTCAGGATCTTTCTGTCTGTATCAGACTGTGCAGGGTTAATAACTCTCAGGATCTTTCTCTCTGATTCAGACACTGCAGTGTTAATAACTCTCAGAATATTTCTCTGTCTATCAGGACCTGTTGTATTAATAACTCTTGAGATCTTTCTCTCAGTATGAGAATCTGTAGTGTTAATAACTCTCAGGATATTTTTTCTTTGCAGATCCTGCAGTGAGAATTGTTTACCCCACGGGTGACAATGGAAAATTGGAGTTTCAGGCATTTGATCGAATTGAACTGCTATGTGAGCTTTCTCGCCCATGTACTGAGGTTCGCTGGTTTAAGGACGGTCTGGAGGTTGATGAATCAGAGAACCTGACCCTGGCGTCTGAAGGTGCTCACCACCGTCTTACGATCCTGAGTGCCTCTGTGGAAGATTCTGGAGACTACCTCTGTGATGCCAGAGATGATTCTTTCTCATTTGATGTCAAGGTGACAGGTGAGGGGTCAGGTGAGATAGGAGAGAATGTCCTTTTAGGATTGGGAACTTGTTAAGGGACAGGACACAAAGAGATTGATTAAATGGTCCAGGAATCTTTACTGAGATTTAGGGGTGTATTACATATTCATGTAACCCCTTTACATAAACTTAAAATGTAAGTGGTTTCTGTTGCCTGTTTTGGGGAACAGCACCAGTGTCTGGATGGGTTCATTAAAAATGATGGTGAAACAGATGATGCAGTGGACCTGGCACAGGTGCCAGGCAAAATTCACTAAGCTGGAAAGGGAAACCCAGTGACATCGGGGACCGCTTCTGACTGTTCTCCACCTTCCATCTATAGAGGTTATCGCCTCTGTAGGAGCCACGCCTAGGGTAAGGAGGGTCTCACGCACACAGCTATCATCAACAAAGCAAACATTTATTCTGGACTTTCCAGCATTCAGAGCTATTAAAAGACTTTGATCTGATCAGGGCTCCCAAATGTCTACAGCAAGACTGCAACAAGTCACAAACTACACATAAAACATTACCAAAATGTCTTCTTTTCCTTATATAGGGAACTATAATAAATACTGCCCAATAAGCTACATTCTTCTCCGTGATCACATCAACTTTAGTTACATTATTACTCACTTTTTGTGACAGAATATGACTCTTCTCACCAGCAAGTAAAGTGAATCCTTCCCAGACAGCCTCCAGAATTCTCCTGAAGCCATTTACCAGAAATTCACAGGTTTCCCAAGTGTACACCCCCTCTGCAACTCTGCCACGCATGGTGGGATCTCAGATGATTCCTCAGGCTTCAGGACCAGGGTCTTATTCTTTAGTCATTTCTCCTGAGGGAGAAACACTACTCCTGCCTTGGGCCTCTTCTTCTTGAGTCTTCTGGTGGGTCCCTCTCCAAACTTTCACCAGCAGCTTGTATAGTTCTCAGAAACACTCCCTTTAGTGGAAACCTCTCCCATAGGAGTGAATTTTCTAAGGGGTTTCATACATAAATAGAGCATATAGCTCCCACTGCACAGTTTACATGATACTAGCATTAATCTCTGGGCATCCACTTAAGCATGCACGTGTTTTGCCATGAGTAGGTAAATGCTAGAATTATACATATATTTTCAGTGCAAGAAAACATACTTTTCCTACCTGTTTTATAAATATAGGCAAGAATATTTTACATGTGAAATAATTGTGACACTGTATGAAAAACCTCCCAGAATTAATCAGTGGGGCAGGTATTTTATAAAGTATGCATGCATAGCATTTTCAAAATACTTATTTGCTCACGTACATGAAATCACCAGTTTTCCAATACCTCCATCAGTTCTTCCAGTCCTTCACCAGGTCATCTAGACCCTTTAATACTCAACCCTGAACCCCCACCAGTCTACCCAGACCTTCCACCCAAAATTTGCAGCTAACAGACGAGCCTGACTTCACTTGTGCAAGGGAATTAGCAGGTGTAAAAGTGTCCGGACAAGTTCAGTATTGTATAGGCATTTATCTCTTACAAAATAGTAACTACCATGTGTCACCTCAGAATGCCCATAGCCACGGCAAAATATATGAGTGAAATGGAAAATACATGCACGCACTCAACATTTATAAAATAGCATATCCGAGAGTACTTCCTACTTACGCATGTATGCGCTATTTTTATGTGCAAAACCCCTTTGAAACGTCACTGCTTAAATGAGACAAGTTTAGAACATCCAATAGATTATTATCTAATTAGATAATAATGTTGCTAAAATGAATGAATCTTTGTTGTTAGCTATTAATTCTAATAGAACCCAATTAGAAGATCAAGGGAAGAAATTAGAAAAACATCAGGAGGAAATAACAAAGATGACTAATAAGATACAACTGATGCAATCTTCAGAAAATGTTTTTATTCGGGATAGCATCACTATGCATAAGGAAATAGAGCACATACAGAATTTACAAAGATCAAAAAATTTAAGAATAATAAATTTTCCAATTACTAGACTACTCTCACCTTGGGAAATGTTCAAAAAATTTTTAAGAGAGTTTCTAATGTATTCTGAGGAAGATTTCCCTAGTATCTCGAAGATTTATTACCTAATTAAAAATCCACTTAAAGGTACAGAGGGGCAAAAAGATAATGCTGATGCCCCAGATACATTGGGTGTATCAACTTTTCTTGAAGAATCATTAGATGTTATAAATAATAGAGCTACTTTATTTATCTCATTTGTAGTTGAACAAGACAAGGAGAAATTGTTAAAAAAATTTTTTGGATATAAAGATATTATGTTTTGCGGACAAAAAGTGCAGATATTTCCGGATGTGGCCAGAGCCACTCAGGCAAGAAGAAAACACTTCTTGTCTTTGAAAGAGCGGGTAATTGCTATAGGTGCTACCTTTTTTCTTAAATTTCCGTGTTTATGTTTAATTAATTATAGGGGTAAAAAATTTGGTTTTGTAGACCCAACACACTTGGAAACTTTTCTTTTTGATAAGAGTCAGGCACCGGCTGAGGTTTTAAAGGTCAATGGTGTGTAAAAAATGAATGTATTCTCCTTCTCCTTAAGGTATGAAATGTTTCTTTTTATTTTTTCTTGAATTATCCCTCATATTATGGAATATGTTACAACTGGAATTGGTGTTAATAGTTTATATTTATATAACTTTGCTTTTGTTGTAAAACATATTTTCCTGTTCATGATGTTAATCATTGATTGAAAATTAATAAACATTTAAATAAAAAAAAAAAAAAAGAACATCCAATAGAAATTGCATTCATCAGCTTCCTGTTAGTTAACATTCACCTGGTGCTTATGCTGTGTACTGTATCAGACTATGAGATATTAATAGAAAAGACAAAAGATTGTACTGTGGCTGAATAAATAACAGAGAAAAAAGCCCCATAAGTTTACTATTAGACTGTCAGTAGGGAGAGGGGCTCATTTATAAGTCACTTGCCTCAAAACGAGTATTTTCCAGTAGGACGTTGCCATTATCTGCAGATCTTCCTGAATGAGGCATCTAAAAGCTAAGTGGAATTGTTTGCTTATTTAAAATATCTGAACTAAGAACAACCTTTGTCTATATTTATATTATTGGGTGCCTCTGAGGGGGGGGGTCATTTAATTGAGAGAAAAAAAGGCAAAATGGTGTATTGTGGCTGAATAGAAATGTTTTAAAAAAGACAATTTGAAGTGTTACAAGCCCTGCCTGCCTACCACTCCTCCCACCCACACCTAGGCTTGCCCTTCGTATATAGTTTTGTTAAGGTGCATAATTAATATCATTGGTATAAGCTCTTTTGTAAATCTTAATCATATTTAAGGTGTTCCATATCAAAACACATTATTGAAATATCTATTATTCAATGTAATAACTGTGGTGCCTTTGTCGTAAGGCAAACCCATCTGGAGGCTTGGAGCTTGCCCCATTTATTTGTAGCTCTCTTCACTAATTAAAGAGTTGACTCAACTCAAATGAGAATTAGCTACAATTATAGAGGCTGAATGGAAATTAGCAACCATCAAATAAGTTTACCCCACTTTATTACATTCAGAGAACTTGCCCCCACTTCCACAGCGCATCCAGAAACCTAGGAACTAATGATGTGCAACAGAGAGACACCTACTTCCTCAAATGATAGAAGTACAAAATGCCTTTCCTCTATTGAAAAATGAAGAAGACCCAGCAATGGAAACCACTGTAGTATCTGGAAGGAAAGAAGATATCCAATGCACAGAAAAACCCCATAACACAAACAAAAGTCATAATAGAAAGATTCTTCTGCTGGGAGACTCTGTCATTAGAGGCACTAATTTGGAATATCATTTCAAGAAGAACAAAATAATTAAAGGAAAATTAGTTTCTTACCTGATAATTTTCGTTCCTGTAGTACCAAGGATCAGTCCAGGACACCTGGGTTGTGACCCCGCACCAGTAGATGGAGACAGATTAAAACTTGTGGGCGGAGCTACATATGCTCCTGTGCCAGTCACAGCCCCTCAGTCATACGTAATGTCAAAGTAGACAAAAAATAGAACAACCAAACTAAATAACTAACCTTAACAGGGAGCCATTCAAGGACCCCCAACCGGAACAGAACCCCAAAACGAGGGGAACGAAGCAATAACCGGAATAGTTAACAAAGAAATGAGCGGACTCTCCGTTTCTTCAGAACAGTACGGGCGGGATCCTGGACTGATCCTTGGTACTACAGGAACGAAAATTATCAGGTAAGAAACTAATTTTCCTTTCCCTGTACGTACCAGGATCAGTCCAGGACACCTGGGATGTACCAGAGCTAAATTACCGAGGGTGGGAAGCAGAGAGTCCCGCTCGGAGTACCCTCTCTCCAAAACCCCCAGAATTTGCAGCCTGAACATCCAACCGATAGTGTCTAATGAAGGTATGTAAGGACTTCCAGGTAGCTGCCCTACAAATCTCTTGAGGCGAAACCTGAGAAGATTCCGCCCAAGACGCAGCATGAGCTCTTGTCGAATGAGCCCTGAGACCGTTCGGGATAGGCTTCCCTCATAACACGTACGCTGAGCCGATGGCCTCTTTAAGCCACCGTGCGATTGTCGTCCTGGAAGCCGGGCCTCCTTTCTTTGGGCCCGAGAATAGAACAAAGAGATGATCCGACACCCGGAAAGGGTTAGTGACTTCTAGATAACGGAGGAGAACCCTCCGCACATCCAACTTCCGCAATTCTTTCCATTGCGGGTCCGAATATTCAGCACCTGTGAAAGCGGGAAGCTCAATAGACTGGTTCAAATGAAACGGTGACACCACTTTTGGCAAAAAAGACGGAACCGTCCGCAGGGAAACTCCCGTATCTGAAATCCGCAGGAATGGCTCCCGACAAGACAAAGCCTGTAATTCCGAGACTCTCCGAGCCGAGGTAATCGCAACCAGGAAAACGGTCTTTAAAGTAAGATCCTTAAGAGTAGACCGTTTTAAGGGTTCGAACGGAGCCGTAGACAAAGAAGAAAGGACCCAATTAAGATTCCAGGAGGAACATGGATGATGTAGTGGAGGACGAAAATGTTTAGCCCCCCGAAGAAAACGAGAGACATCGGGATGCAGGGCCAGAGAGGAACCGCGAACCTTACCCCGCAAACAACCAATCGCCGCCACCTGTACACGAAGGGTACTACAAGAAAGCCCTTTGGCTAGACCGGCCTGAAGAAAAGCCAGAATATCAGAGACGGAAGCGGAAATGGGATCTAGCCCTCGGCTGATACACCACTCCTCAAAAACTACCCAGACACGTACATAAGCCAAGGACGTAGACTGCTTTCTGGACCGCAGTAACGTGGCTACCACCGCATCTGAATAGCCTTTTTTCTTTAGACGTTGCCTCTCAAAAGCCATGCCGCGAGACAGAAGTGATCCGCATCCTCCAAACAAACGGGGCCCTGACGAAGGAGCCCCGGAAACCCCTGTAGCCGAAGGGGAGCATCCACCGACAGCTGAACGAGATCCGCAAACCAAGGGCGCCGTGGCCACTCCGGTGCTACCATGATCACATTGGACGGGTGCAACTCTATGCGCCTTAAGATCTTGCCTATCATTGGCCACGGAGGGAATACGTACAACAACACGTTGGTTGGCCAAGGAAGAACCAGCGCATCGACGCCCTCGGCTCCTCGCTCCCGACGTCGACTGTAAAACCGAGGAGCCTTCGTGTTGTGCCACGTGGCCATCAAGTCCATGTGGGGCAGCCCCCACCGATCGCAAATGAGATGAAAGGCATCTTCCGTCAGCTCCCATTCTCCGGGGTCGAGGTGGTGTCGACTGAGGAAGTCCGCCTGAACATTGTCGACCCCGGCTATGTGAGACGCTGCTATGGAGTTGAGATGGCGCTCTGCCTAACTCATCAGAAGCTTTGCCTCTTCCGCCACAAGTGGACTTCTTGTCCCCCCTTGGCAATTGATGTATGATACTGTTGTTGCATTGTCCGACAACACACGGACCGCCTTCCCTTGGACCAACGGGAGGAAGGCTTGCAGAGCCAGGCGCACCGCTCTGGTTTCCAGACGGTTGATGGACCACTGCGACTGGACGGAGGACCATCGGCCCTGTACCGACTTGTCTAGGCAGACCGCTCCCCAACCGGAGAGACTGGCATCCGTCGTCACCACTGTCCAGTCGGGGACCAACAGAGACACTCCGCAAGAGAGATGGTCCGGATCGAGCCACCAGTGAAGACTCTCCCGCGCCTGAGACGTGAGTGGAAGTGGTAGGTGGAACTCTTCTGATACCGGCTTCCATCGGGAGAGCAATGCAAATTGTAATGGTTGCAGATGAGCAAAAGCCCAAGGAACCAACGCCAGTGTGGACGCCATAGATCCCAGAACCGTCAGATAATAAATAATCTGTGTTTATCACATTTTCCTCAAAGCCCTGTACATATCTTTTCCTTATGTATCCTTTTCTCCCTCCCCCCTCCCCCTCCCTTTGTCTTGTCTACCTATATACCTCTCCTCCCCACCTTTTTATCTTGTTTATTGCTATGTTACTGAGTTTATTGTTACAAACTGTTCTTTGTAAAGGCTTTGCCTATATATCCTTGGTTGTAAGTTATCTGTAAACCGGCACGATGTGCAAACGGTTGCCGGTATATAAAATAAAATAAAATAAAATAAATAAATAATCGCGAACCAGCGGCAGCTGAAGACTTAATAATTGATGCACTTGACACTGAAGCTTGCGTGCACGATCCGCGGACAGAAAAACCTTGCCCTGCTTCATGTCGAAAAGAGCTCCCAGGTATTCCAAGGACTGGGTAGGAACAAGCTGACTCTTGTTGAGATTGACAACCCAACCTAAGGTCTGCAACAACTGGAGGACTCTGGCTACCGCCTGACGGCAACAGGTTTCGGACTTGGCTCGAATCAGCCAATCGTCCAAGTAGGGGTGCACCAGGAACCCCTCTCGTCGAAGGTGAGCCGCCACCACTACCATCACTTTTGTAAATGTTCGCGGAGCCGTGGCGAGGCCGAAGGGAAGAGCCCGAAATTGGTAGTGTCTGCCCAAGATGCAAAATCTGAGAAATCTCTGGAAAGATGGCTGAATTCCGACGTGGAGGTACGCCTCCGTGAGGTCTAAGGAGGCCATGAATTCGCCTGGACGAACCGAGGCAATCACTGACCGAATCGTTTCCATCTTGAAGTGTGGAATACGCAGACACTTGTTTACTCCTTTGAGGTCTAAAATCGGTCGGGCCGTGCCATCCTTCTTCGGCACGATGAAGTAAATGGAATAACGACCCGTGCCTTGTTGATTGGGAGGAACGGGGACGATTGCTCCTAAATCTTCCAGGCGCCGGAGGGTGCTTAGCACTGCCGTCGTCTTTTTTGGGCACTTGCAGGGCGACATCAGGAACTTGTCTGCTGGAGTCCGTACAAAATCTAACACGTAACCGTGTCTTATGATGTTGAGGACCCACTGATCGGAAGTTATTTTGGCCCATTCCTCGAAAAACAAGGTCAGCCTCGCCCCTACGTTTGGAACGGAGGCCAGCGGCTGCCGTAAGGAATGGACCCGCCGTATCTCATTGAGAGGCTTTGGGCCCCGTGCTGGACGGGGTGCCTCCCTGTCTGCCATAACGTTTCCCCCGAAAGGACTGTGGCCATGAAGAAGCCCGGGAAGAAGTCGAGCGATAAGACTGACCCGAGGACCTCTGTGGACGAGATTTCTTGTTGCCTCGGAACCGGGATCTGGCCGAATAAGAGGACCGGGCTCTGGACCTGTCTTCTGGGAGTTTAAAAGCCCTGTTCTCACCAAGAGAAAGCATCAGATCATCCAACTCTTTACCGAACAATAACTTTCCCTTGAAAGGCAGAGCTCCAAGGTGAGCTTTGGAGGATCCATCCGCCGCCCAATTGCGAAGCCAAAGCAAGCGGCGCGCCGAGACAGCAGAAACCATGGATCTAGCGGAAGTACGTAGTAGATCATAAAGAGCATCCGCACCATAAGCAATGGCAGCCTCTAGGCGATCCGCCTGTGTGGCCTCTTCAGGGGAAAGACCTGCATTCGCCTGTAGAACTTGGGCCCAGCGCAAACTAGCCCGCATGGCATAGTTGCTACAGATAGCAGCTCGGACTCCCAATGCTGAGACCTCGAAGATCTTCTTGAGCTGCACCTCCAGCTTCCTGTCCTGTATGTCTCTAAGGGCCGTGGCCCCATTGACCGGAATCGTGGAACGTTTCGTTACCGCTGACACCGCAGAATCCACCTTTGGAAGCCGAAGAAGTTCCAGTGCGTCCTCCGGCAGGGGGTAGAGCTTATCCATAGCTTTGGTTACCTTCAGTCCCAGCTCAGGAGTGTCCCACTCCCGAAACAAAATATCCGATGCCGAGAAATGGAATGGGAAGGCTACCGCTGGACCAGTGAGTCCCAGCAGGACTGGATCCATAGTTGCTCCGGGGCGAGAAACTGTCGGTGGGGCTTCAACCCCTAACTCGTTGAGAATTGCCGGAATAAGCGGGGACAGCTCGTCCCTTCGGAAAAGACGTACCACCTTCGGGTCGTCCCCATCACCGGCTTGCGAAGGTTTGCCCGGCCCCGACTGGGCAGAATTGTCCCCCGTCGCGCCATCGACCCCCATCAGGGGCTCATCAGGCGGATCCACCTCATCTTGTGAGGTGGAGTCGGTATCTGTATCCTGCAGGACACCTCTTGGTGTCCGTTTTCTTGTCGCAGGGTCATCCCGGGATTTTTTCTTCTTTGGAGTGTCCCCTTTGGAGTGGCTATGCAGCTCCTTGCGTCTGCGGCCCTTGTATTTTAAAACTTTGCGCAGCAGGAGGGCAAAATCCGCCGAAAACGAGGACTCCGAATCTGAGGTGATCGAATCATCACCATCCTCATCCGGGGACTTAGCCCCCCCGGTGGAAGCCCCCCCTGAAGACCGTTGTTGAGGCGACAACGCGGGAGGCACGGCAGAATCTCCTGCAGGTTCCTGCCTGACTTCATGAACAGAAGCCAAGATGGCCGCCGCTCCCGCACTGAGCGGGAAGGGGTCAGCTGGCGTGACAGGAACGGCGGGAGTGCGCGACGGCAACCGCACCGACCGGGAACGGACCCCCCTGCTTTTTGTAGAAGGTCCCTCCCCGCCCGGAACGCAGGCGGAACAAATCCCCTCACGGGAGAGCGCGGCAAACTGTACCCCGAGGCATCCTCACAGTCGCGCGGGAACGCAAAGGAAAATTAAAAATAAAATTTAAAATTTAAAGCGCCGAAAAAACTCCCCTCCCCTCGCCGAACCGAGGACCTATTTCCCCCCCCGGCGAAGAAGAAAACGGAGAGAGCCGACACAAACAAAGAAAAATAAAAAAATACACTTTTTTTTTAAATCAAACCTGCCGCTGTCCAGGGTCCTGGGGCTCCTGCTCCTGTTGGGGGTGAGTGAACCGGGCTCCCCGGTGTCACCCCGACGCTGCTGCTTTGGCAGTTCGGGTCCTCGACCCTCAGCAGCGGCCTCAACCAGGGGGGGATGGTCCTCTCAGAACCTTCCCACCCCCCTGGGAGGCAGGACGGACAGCTTCCGTTTAACTACTCTAAGCAGAATTAGAATTAAAAATTTACCTTAAAAAACAAAGTGAGCAGAAAATTAGTAAAAGAACTAAAATAACCCTGACTAAACTAAGAATCAGTCCTCAGGGCACCCAGAGGCTGTGACTACACCTGCACCACCTACTGGAGACAGAGTAAGACTGAGGGGCTGTGACTGGCACAGGGGCTTATATATGGCTCCGCCCACAAGTTTTAATCTGTCTCCATCTACTGGTGCGGGGTCACAACCCAGGTGTCCTGGACTGATCCTGGTACGTACAGGGAAATGCCTTCCAGGATCCTCAGCTGGTAGAAGTGCAAACCAGATAATCAATGCAATTATAGAAGAAAGTAAGGACTCTAAAATCAATGTTATTATTCATCTAGGGACCAATGACCTTGCTAGAAACAGCATCCAAACAGTTCAGAAAGATTTCCAAAATCTGAGGAAGAAGGTTAGGTACATGGTGAAGACTGTTGCCTTTTCAGAAGTATTACTTATTCAAGAAAAGGGGAAGAAAAGGCTAAGCTTTATAGACAACTTCAATACATGCCTCAAAACAAGGTCTAAATGTTGTGGAAGTTGACCCTTTGACTGAGGTGAGGTTGGCACTACCAACAGGGAAGGGCCCTGCAGATCCTCACCATTGGCAGGCAGAGCTGGCTGGAGCAGAGGCCCAATAGGAACTTTACCAGCACCAGCCCTCTTTCCCCTTAGGTTGAGCCCTCGGGTGCCAGGGCTGGTTGGACATAGGCGCGGGCCTCGTGAAGAGATGAATCCATCGCAGAAGATATTGTTGGCCACTGGGACTAGAACAAAGTCAGTCCAAGCAATGGTTGTGACAGGCAGCAGAAAGCAGAGATGAAAGCAAGCAGAGGTCATGGGCAGGCAGAGTTAAACATCATCAAATAGGAATCTGAAGTCGAGCCAGGAATCCAAATGAAGACAAAGCTAGGAATCCAAACCGAGGTCAAGCCAAGAAGTCAATCCAGGGAGAATAAGGCAAGGTGGAACAGCAGAAAGACACTGAAGATGGATGAGGAACCATAAGATAGAAATGCAGGAACTCCGAAGACACAGGAAGAAACCAGGAACACAAAGACAAGACACTGGAACAGGAGCAGGAACCAGAACCAGGAACAAAGAGGCAATCAGCTACTCCAGGGAATTTGACCTATTGCTGAGGCATCTGAGGCAGGGCAGAGCAGGTCTTATATAGGGGATGGCCTGTGATGTCATTCAGGGATGATGCAGTGGATTTCCTGCCAAGGTCCTTTAAAAGTGCCTGAGCCGTGCTTGCATGCACCTAGGGACACCATGCTCAGCTGATTTACATTCCTAGCACGGCGCATCAGGCCTGCACAGCAGCCAGCCACATCTTTGTCCAGGAGCCAGTCATGGTGTCAGTGCGCCCCCTTTGACCCAGAAGAGAAGCCAGTTGCGGGATAGACCAGCGACCGGCAATGCAACACTACCCCATTTTCTAACCCCAAGGGGCTTGGGTTTCTTGGGGTGCAAAGCATGGAACACCCTCAGGAGACTCTTGTTCAGGATGTTCGAGGCAGGCTCCCATGCATTCTCCTCCGCACCGTACCTTTCTCAGGAGATCAGGTACTTCCATCTCTTGTGCTGATGTCAAACGTCCAATATCTCCTTCAATTGGTAGACATGGTTCTCTTCGGTGGACATCTCCTGGGATCTTGGCACCATCCAGGAAGGCCACATGAGGACTAGGGGCTTGAGGAGGGAGACATGAAAGATATTATGGACTCCCAAGGAGGCAGGTAGGCATAATTGATAGGCAATGGACCCCACCTGAGGGGAAACAGGGATGGGCCCAATGTAGTGAGTAGCGATCCTCATAGAGGGCATCCTGAAATGGATATGGTGGGTATTCATCCAAACCTTGTCCCCAGGTTTAAATTGTGGTACCGCCCGTCAGTGAACGTCCGTTGCCTTCTTGGATCTTTGAACCGCTTTCTGGAGCATCTCTTCCATATGAATCCAAAGTTCCTGGAGCTCCTGAGCAGTTAGTTTAGCTACCGGGGAAGGAACGGTCAAAGGGACCAATAACACAGGAGAAGGTTGTCTCCTGTACTCAATTTGGAAAGACAGCGATCCTGTAGCAGAGCTAATACGAGTGTCATGGGAGAATTCCACCCATGGGAGGAGGGCAGTCCAATTGTCCTGGCAATCATTTGCGTAGGCCCTCAGGAAGCCTTTCAGAGTCTGATTAGTCCACTCTGACTGGCTGTTGGCTTGTGGATGGTAGGCAGTGGTGTAGTCCATTATAATATTAAACTTCCATCAAAGGCAGTGCCAATATTAGGCTGTAAACTGGGTGCCCTGATCCAAGATGATATGCTCGGGCAAGCCGTGCAGTCGAAAAATGTAATGGGTAAACAGCCAGGCCAGCTTAGGTGCTGAGGGAAGGCCAGTAAAAGGAACAAAGTAAGCCATCTTTGAGTCTTGGTTGATAATGACCCAAATAGTGCTGCAGCCACGAGAGAGGGGAAGGTCCACCATGAAATCAGTGGACACATGGGTCCAGGGTACTCTGTGGGTTGGAAGCAGCTGAAACAGCCCCAGAGTCATCCCACCAACGGTTTTTGCAGGGCGCAGGTAGGACAAGAGTCCACATAGGCCCTGACGTATCTCTGCATCTGGGACCACCAGTAATACTGATGGAGCAGCGCGAGAGTGTGAGCCCATCCAGCAACACGGGAATCATGGGATTACTTCAAAACTTTCTCTCGGAGTCAAAGTGGAACAACAGTCTTCCCTGGAGGGACGGTCAAAAAGGAGGCCAAGAAGATCCAGGCCAGACTGATAATGTGCCTGGCAGATCAGGTTTGTCTTCTGCCTCAAAAGATCAGGAGAGGGTGTCCGCCTGAACGTTCTTAGTTGCAGGCCAGTACTTCACTTCAAAGTCAAAACGTTCAAAGAACAGGGACCATCGAGCTTGGCATGCGTTCAGTCATTGTGAATGATAAACATGTTCCAAGTTATTGTGGTCAGTGTATTTTATAATATGGTGCTGTGCACTCTTCAACCTTTGCCGCCACTCATCAAGTGCCAGTTTGATGTCCAGCAACTCTCTGTCTCCGATTCCATAGTTTAACTCTGACGAGGAGAACGTTTGTGAGAAGAAGGAGCAGGGGCGAAGAAACTCCATACTGGAGTGCTGGCTCTGCACGGACCCTATGCCTAAGGAGGAGGCATTGACATATGCCTAAGGAGGAGGCATTGGCATATCCTATTTTTCCCATCACAATACGGATTCCGTAAAACCTTAAGCACGGAAACCCTCCTCATCTCCATGACTGACCACATCATCCTAGGCTTAGACAAAGGACAATCCTTCCTTCTGATCCTACTCGACCTGTCATCTGCATTTGACACGGTCAATCACTCCCTCCTCATCAACCAACTAACAGCCATAGGCATCTCAGGCACTGCCCTGTCATGGTTTAGAACCTTCCTCAGCAACAAGGATATAAGGTTAAGATTCACAATAAAGAATCCTCTCTTCAC